>NC_137651.1:6843419-7005919 GCF_963422515.1 Blennius ocellaris | reverse complement strand
TGGCTGGGCACAAGTAGGAATATTTGTTACAAACACATGTATCTATCCTACAGTCGGTTCAAATCACAGACAAGTAACTGTGAAACTACTCAAAGTGACATACTAGCACAATCATAATGGTGTTAAGCTTTTTTCCAAGTACAGAAAGTCCTGTAATAGACTAGAACACAGCATGTACTCACAGCAAACAAAAAGTGAACACGGAGAGAGAATTGTATGAGTCTCTGCTTACAAAGACAAGTTTCTTTCTTGCTCTTTAAAGTATCAATGGCATCACAAGAAAGGAAGTAAACTGAAGTGCATCAAAATTCACAGCAAACGTGGTTCAACATATCAGAAAACAGGACGAGAGCCATCAATGTCATGAGTCATATTATTGCCATATTGTTGCCGTACCTTCTCCTTGGTGCCAGCCTGTGTGTTGTCGGGCCTGGTACGGATGGTGAATGGGGATGCAAGCCTCAGCAGGATGCCCTGGAATGAAGGCTCCATCTTGGGCGAGACGATCTCAAAGCAGTCCCTGAACATGAGGCTCCGGTGAGGCTCGATGCGGGCCTGCCTCCTCAGTCCTTCTCCGAGCTGCAGCAGCTCCATGCGAGGCCCCAGGACAAGGTGAAACGGGAAGGCACGGCAAAACGTGGCCAGACCGATGCGTAGATCGCTGGGATTGGTGGAGAGAGACAGGGGCGGGCGCTTACTGCTCACCGAAGCAGCGTTAGGAAGGGACGAGAGGGCCGGAGGGCATGCTTCCTGGATTTGGAAGGAGAGGCAAATGGTGGGAACGGATGTTGGAAACGGAGAGGGTGGGGATGGGGACGAGGAGGGCGAGGCGGTGGGGGACGCAGTCGGCGTGGGAGTCGCGGAGTCAAAATCTGTGTGCTCCACATCTTCGTTGGGCACCAGGGGAGTTAGAGGGGGCACCTCTTCCACCTCCACCTCAGAGTGAAAGATCCGCCTGGCAACAGCTCTGATCAACCCCGGCATCACCAATCCAACCACGGGGGCCGGGTTGAAACAATGCAGAAGCAACACCTTTCCCCTTTCATCTCTTTCTCCATGATCTCCAACTTTGTCCAATTTTATCCTTCCTTTCTCTTCCTCGTGGGGATCCTTGCACTGGAAGGAGGGACTCTCAGATGAGGCGCGGCGCCCCGTAGAGGTGCGAATGTGTTCCAAAATGGCATCAAAACCATTGAAGAAATCCTGCAGGTTGCCGCCCACGGCCCGAAGTACTCGCTCATTTTCTTCAAAGCAGAGGCCAAAGAACTGTTCTCCAAAGTGCTCTCGCAGCTCACAGAACGGTACTCCTGGGAAACGAGACACGAAACACCAGTGACAGTGATGTCGAACTGCAATCATCTAAAGGTTAATGTAAAGACCAAAAAAAAAAAAAAAAAAAACGGACATGGAAAGGTTCAAGCATAACGGGATACATATACTAATCAGAAGAGATATGATTTTCAGAATGAACTCAGATCAATTCAATTCGATTAAAGTCGTTCAGCAAATATTTCTTACACAAACTTTAAAAAAAGAAATGTTGTTGTCTTTATGCTCGTGTGTACTGTAAGTATCCCAGAAAAGGCTGCTTCAGTTACTGCAGTAACTGTAAAGGACAAATCTAACAAGAAAGTGTAGCTTTCTAGCAGCTTAACAATATTTAGCTCTATGAGTAAGTTCATTCAAAGCACTTTTTTTAATGACTGCATGAATGAACTCAGATCAATTCAATTCGATTAAAGTCGTTCAGTGGCCAGGAGAGCAACTTCAAATCATAGAAGCCAAAAACAATAAGCAAGTGAAAGGTTTTTGTCGCTGTGCAATTGGCCATTTTACCCAAAACAACAGCAAAGGAAAAAAAAAATCTCTATATTTTAAGACAAAAGGATAAAGGGAGATTCACTATTTCAGTTTGGGTCCTTTTTGGGAAATTTGGTTTATCTTTAATACTGTTGTTATACTGAACGATATGCATTTATTTGTCATAACTCTGCCCCACAAAAAGACTGAACCACAGCAGGAGGACAAGAAGAACACTGGAGAGAGGAAATCTTGGATTTCACACAGTAAAACTAAAGCTGTACTGAGTGACTCATCAAGACAATGTGTGTGTGTGTGTGTGTGTGTGTGTGTGTGTGTGTGTGTGTGTGTGTGTGTGTGTGTGTGTGTGTGTGTGTGTGTGTGTGTGTGTGTGTGTGTGTGTGTGTGTGTGTGTGTGTGTGTGTTTTCATGTTAGGCCTCAGAGACAGTAGAAGCCTCCATAGTGACTCATACAGTGTGTGCATCTGAGTGCTTGTTTTTGCATGTGTAAATAGTTGTATATCTATTCCTTCGTCCCCACTGCCCACGCCAGTAGTTGCCAACCCGTTTTTTTCATGAGGCACGACCAGTTTCCCCCTTGTGATCTCAAGGTCCCAAGCCTCTGGCCCAGACATTACCCTATATCTCTGTATAACTTTTATTTAAAATAAATAAATATATAAATCAAGTCTTCTGTGACAGCTTTGTGCATGTACACACACAAAGAGAAAACAATGCAGGATGTGCTGAGGTGAAAAGGAGAGAGGCAGTGTGTGGTGATAAAAATATCAAAGTACAGTACAATTGATTCTCAGCAAAAATATAAACAGAAAAAAGCCAGAAACAAAGACAAGAAAACGTGTTCCATACATTTATAGCCTATTTAAGTCATATTAACCAAGGCGGAATTGTGGAATTTTTTAATTTATACTTAATAATACTTAAAGTACTATTGGTTTAAACTGCCTCTCCCTTCACCCCCATATATTTCTATGTCGCCACTGCATGTCAAGACTCCATCAGTTTGATGCATACCCAGTATAGTGGCCATGTACTGCAGGATTTGTAAGACATCTTCCTCTGATCCAGAATTTTCTAGAAATGGGCATTTCTCATCTCTCTTCTCTCCTCGCCTCTCCTCGCCGCCAACATCCTGGCACCTGTCAGAAACACAGACAAAACACCCAAACAGAGTCAGCTATGAGATATGCAACTGAGCAAAATGTTAATGCTTATTTGGATCATGGCAATATATAAAAAGAGAAGTAATGTATGTTTTTATTTGTTATAAACATTTTTAGCATAATTATGGTGGGAAAAAAAACACATTATAAATGTATATATTTTGGATTATTTGTACTTTAATTGGTATTTCATTATTTTCAAGTATGTGGTTTACAATTCTCAGCAGGCAAAGAAAAAGAAAAAGAAAATATCCAGGTACACTTGCACTATTTGTATGCAGTGCATGCACTGGGATAGTGGATGAGCTGTGCCTGGCTGAAGCCTCTCTACTGAGCTTTACTGTTTTGACAGAGAAAGAGAGACAAGAGGTGAAAGGAATGTGGTGTGGTGTGTGTGTGTGTGTGTGTGTGTGTGTGTGTGTGTGTGTGTGTGTGTGTGTGTGTGTGTGTGTGTGTGTGTGTGTGTGTGTGTGTGTGTGTGTGTGTGTGTGTGTGTGTGTGTGTGTGTGTGTGTGTGTGTGTGTGTGTGCGCGTGTGTGTGTGTGCACATGGTGCTCGTCTTTCCCCCTGTGCGAAACGAAACGGAGAAGGAGATGACAAGGCAGCAGGGAAGGTGGAAGGCTCGCGGAGACTGACAAAGTGTGTGTGTACACATGCAACAGACAGACAGACCGAAACTTGAGATAAAAAACAGAAGCAAGGGGGAGTGGGGGAGTGAGTGATACCCACAGGAAAACACAGACATGACAGCATATAGTTTGCATGTGACAGTTAGTATGGAGACTTTTCAACGGTTTTCAACATAAGTCGCGGGCATCTCCTCAGGGTCCGAGGAAGCTTCAGCACAGTAGAAAAGATAGTCAAAGAGACGCTTTTTTCCCAGCAGGATTTTTGTTTTCGAGACTTTCTAAAGATGTCAAACAAGTCTTATTACAAAACTATAAGCGCAACAGTTGCAACAGTTGCGGACTAGACATAAAGAATTGCCAGGTATTTAAAACTCCAAGCACCTAACTCGCCTGAGGGCAGTTGTGCAACAGCTGCCGGGTGCGAGCAGAATGAGGCATGGTTACAAAGTGCTTTACATTGTGCTCATACACACCCTCTGAAAATCCCTGGCTGAGAGGATGGAGCCAGAGAAAGGACTGACCGGCGAGTGAGGGAGACGCTCTCACCTGATCTCCTGCTGTCGGTAGAATTGCAGGGTTCGCTGCAGAGCCTCCTGAACAGTCTGTGTCTGCAAGAAGAAGTGAGAGTGTCAGACAAGTTTCATATAGCTCTGCAAAGTTTTGGCACAACATATTTTGGACTGACATTTACTGTTTCCTAAGTTGATGTGCTAAAACTGCAGTTTCTGATGTGTTGACGGTGTAACCGGAGGTATCTTAAACCTGGACAATTTACCTTGTTTGAATGGTTTAATGTTTGATAAAACCCTCCAAGTTTGCATTTAACACAGTATGTACATTTGTAGGATGTAAAGTAAACAGTCCACTGTGAGAGTTCAGCTTAAACCCGATGCAGTATGAAGTGAATTTAACTCCTGTTAAGTTAGAGTCAAAGCTGGGCAATGGGGCAGGTATCACCCTGCTTTTTCACCGTGCATGTAAATTCCCCCTGTGCTGTAGAAATGTAGTTACCCAAACTTCAAGTAGCAGTTTATATTGATGTACTTTGAATAATTCAAGTCAGCAGCACACATGACAAGGGCTGGTGAAAGACATGCACGCCTAATCCCGCTTCTTCACCAAACACATGATTAATGGCCTCAAAGCCTTTCATCCCCCTTGTTACAGTTCGATGAAGCATGCGTCTCAACAGGCAAACAAGCCCAGTCAAAGAATCAACCGATGTGCTTTTGAAATCAGGGCAGATTTTTATGGAATAAGTTGGGTTTTTTTCACAGACCATTTGACATGTCAGAATATCACATCTGCGTTAAAAAAAATTAATAAACCAAACAAACATTGTGCTATTGCGCATTTGCTAAGTTGAGTTTCAGGTTGTCACAGGTTACTGGCATAATTAAATAATAGAGAGTCACTGTTAATTATATTAGTAACACGTCTGCGTTTCCTGCTAAAAGTCAAAGACTGCACTGAAAGGAGTAAAAAAAATTAATCTGCGATGCAGTTTCGAAAAGTGAAAGTGGAATTGAAACAATCAATGCTACACAAGGACAGCTGCTGCTGATGTAACAATTTCATTTTATGGGTTTAAGTCAACTTTTGATTAAAAAAATTTATTCCAACAACGGAGTCTGTTTCACATGGCATCTAATTATCTAATGTTCACCTACTGAAATCAAATCGTGCAGAAATTTAAAGTACTACAATACTATGGAAAGAGGAAAATGCGTGCGTGCGTGCGTGAGAGCAGCTAGTGAGTTGTGTGTTACTGACTAGCTAAGCTCATTAGGGCGGGTCCAATGTGATTATCTGTGACACGGCTGAAATGCAAGGCTGTAGTGACAATACGAGAACACATTGTGCCAGCTGGAGGGGTCATTCTGAGGCCTCCACCCAGCATAGACAGTGTGTATACCTGTGTTTTATTCTCCTTATGGGTTCCAAAATCCACAGACCCACTGTATTTTCTGTGCCCGATGTGACTGTGGCATTATAATTGTGTGCTAAGGTTCCCCTTGGGTTCATATTTAGTTAAGGAATGCATTGTCACTGCACATGTCTCATTCATGTTAGACAAATAAATGAGTATGTGTCTCTCCGTGTTGTTATGTTGCTCACTTATGGGATTTGAAACCCAACATCCAGTTGCACTTGTCTGTCAATGTGGAGACCAAAATGCAAAACATAACCATGTTAAGTATGCTTTTAATATGTTAAAAAAAAATGTTTGAAAGACTTGGTTATGGTGAAGTTAAGGGGCCAGGGAATGCATTGGCCCCACAAGTGATGTACAACTAAAAGAATCTTCCCGTCCACGTCCTTGTTTTACTCACTATGTATGTCCAAAGAGCCTTAGTCATCTACAATGTTGAGATAAAATGCAAAAGACATACTCTAAAAGCTAAGGTCACATTTACATTAAGGTTATTAATGAAGGTAAAGATTGCATAATGTCTATGAGTGGACCCCATAAGTGACACTGTTCATTTACGGATAACAGACAGAGGAAATGAGAGTTTTAAAGATGTAAGTGAGTAGTGAAGTTAAGAACGACCAATCTGTATGAGTATCAAAGTGTAGCGGTAACAGTCAGTGTACTTGAGGATCTTTCACCACTAGGTTTAATAAAAGGTCAGAAGTATTGTAGCAAAACAGTTCAGCAAAGTAAGAAAATTGTTTCAATTTCCTTACTAAGTTATTTTGTAGACAGCAACGTGAAATATTTCTTGACTAATTCACCCCATTTCTATCAGTGACCATGCAGCTGTCACTATGACACTAATAGAACGACCACCCGTCCTATTAGACAATGGAGATTAAACACATCACTGTTCAAGGATCCAGACTCCCTCACGTTCTTTAAAAAAACAATGGGCAATCTTTTTAGAAACAAATGACCTGCCTGGTGTCTCTCCCTGTGTCCTCTGGGAGATGGCTGAATTTGTCATGAGAGGCGAAATCATTTCTTACTCCTCATACAAAACCAAAAAGAAAAAAATAAAGGAAAAAGAATTGGAAGATAAAATCAAAGCTATGGCGACCGCTTATGCCACTTCCAAAGATGACCACTTGAAGCAAGAAGCTCTTGAATCTTAAGAGAGGCACCAGGCAGGGGTGTCCACTCTCACCATCTCTCCACAGTATTTATAGAACCATTAGCAGCAGCCATTCGACAGAAAAATAACATAAATACGAACAGCAAACATAACCCATAAAATATGCCTTTATGCAGATGATGTTTTACTTTTCCTGCAAAATGCACAGACCTCTCTTCCAGAATCAATATAATTAATAGACAGATTCTCCGCAATTTCAGAATATTCTATCAATTGGAATAAATCAGTTGTCTTGCCTATTAACTCTATTTTTTAGCACACATCACATACCCCACTAAAACCAGGGAACATAAAATACCTCGGCATTAACATCTCAGCCAAGCTGTCAGACTTGTTGCACTTAAATTACACTGCCCTACACCGGGAGAGAAGCAACAATTAAAATGATGGTCCTGCCTAAAATTAACTACATCTTCTCAATGATTCCAACAAAACCACCAAAACCATGGTTTAACATGCTGGATTCCCATATCTCAAAGTTCTTATGGAAAAACAAACCATCACGTATAAGTTTAAAAACACTACAGAACACCAAGGACCAAGGTGGCTTAGAATTTCCAAACTTTTATAATTGTTATCTGGCCAATAAATGACTTTATGTTGTAAAATGGATTAATCAGAACCTAGCGACAGGGTGTGGGTGTGTGTGTGTGTGTGTGTGTGTGTGTGTGTGTGTGTGTGTGTGTGTGTGTGTGTGTGTGTGTGTGTGTGTGTGTGTGTGTGTGTGTGTGTGTGTGTGTGTGTGTGTGTGTGTGCCTCTCTCTCAACCCCCCTACCTTACCTGACTCAACAATAGGGACCAGTGGGCAATGCCTAGGGTGGGGGGGGTCCAGGCAATTTTAAACAGCACCCCCCCCTCCTCGACAGCCTCCTCATTATCAGACCTTGATGCGGCTATTCATTGATCTCAGAAAGGGTGCGTTATGGTGTGTGTGCACACCGGACATCACCAAACACACAGGCTCAAACTGTTATCAGTCACAAGTGCAAACATACTGTACACATACATCATCATTAGTCCGCATTGTTACTTTGCCGGCATGTTTACTGGACACACAATATGATGGCGTGTCGCACATTAATCTCAGTCCGTCACACACAGAAACATGTTTAGATTGCAGGATTCGGTGGGAGCCTAGAAACCAGTTACAATTACTTTCTTGTTGGTGTTCGATGGTGAGAGAAACGGAATTGTGTTAGACAGCAAAAGTATTGCGTGATAGCACATCTGTGAAACGCAGTAAGAATATATATAAAAATGAGAAGATTACAAGTAGAAAATGAAGGTTAGTACCTATCCTTTATTTCTGCCCTTTCTTTCTCTTGTTCCCACCTTGTGTATGTAAATCATTCTGTCTCTGGTGTTTGCTCTGTTTCTTTACGTTGGTAGGGAAACAGATTCTCACCAATGCTCGTCCAATTCCTCTCGCTCTGTTGCTCTGCATTGCCTCGTTTCCCTGTGAGATCCAAGCCATGGCCTTCACTGTTTAAATGTGAATCCGGCTTCCCTGCATGTGTCTCGTTCCTTTTACTGCACCTTTCTCCATCTTTTCCATCAGCATGACCCGGTGTGGTGAACGGCCACAGAGCAGTAGGCACGAGTGCTGCAGCACAGCTGGAGCGCGGCTCTTTGCTTGTGAAAAGAATAGAAAACTGCCGCCTCAAATGAGACCCTGCAATATGACTCTCCTAGTGCATGAGACAAAATGACTGATGCATATGAAGCTTGGTAAGGAAAGGAACGGCTTTGTTGCTGTCAGTGTTGTTTTATCAAGATTTTTAGGCTGAAGTTGTGCTGCTGTCCTTCTGCCTTGGGTTCTCAACGTTCCTGACTAAGAATGAGGATTCCAGTTTATCATTGTGAGCAGGGATATATCCATTAAGGTTGCTCCTGTGTTGGCTTTTACTGATTATGAATTAAAGAAATATGCCGCCGTACTTCATATGTGCAAGAAAACGCAATAAGGGAGCCATATGTTATGTGCTCTATAAACAACATTTAAACTCTGTTTATGCCAAGATGTCACACTGTGTGTGGCCATCTTGATATTTAAGGCCCTCGATGCTCCCAGGAGTTTACTCTCAGAAGTCCATTATCACTTCCCCTCATGGCAACATTTACTTAATATATCTTTCAGGACAAGTATAACATTGTCTTAATTAGTTGAGGGGATGTTTATATATTAATCAAATCAATAAGAAACAAAACAACACAGCTGTAAACCTTCAGCAGATCGATGGCAACCTTTAGCTTTACTTATCCCCGAGTCCATTACATTCATACACCTCCAATCAGTGCTCCGCTTTTCATTACGTAAACCAGTCAAGGGATCTATGACTCATATTATCATAAGTATTGATGGTTTTCATTGCAGTAACATGTTTGAAGAAATTCCATCTATCTTAATAATACACGAAAGGATAAGTTCTGCTGGTAGAAAAATCAGTCGGCTCCAATGAGATTTTCAACTTCGGCGAAACATTTTTTTGGATTCATGAAGCTCAAAACATTTTTTTTTCTTTTCTTGTATCAAATGGCATGGAGTTTCATTTTATGCAAGTAGTACATCGGGATTTGTACATCCTTGTAATGAGATAATTATCTTGTGGGAATGAAATCACCAGAGGTCGCACAGTGTAATTCATTCCATTAGTTTAAAAAAAAGAAATGGAACAATCAGCATGCATACAGCACAGTAAACTGGGTAAAGTCCTCTAAAACAATCCGGTTTTTGAACGGGGGGGGGGGGGGGGGGGGGGGGGTTGTCCACAGATTGTGGATTTACTAGAAAACACATATAGCATGTTTGTCTCACACTTTTTAGATTTGTGGCTGACACTTGGAGCCTTTTGATCAGTGTCACGGGTCACTAAGCTAATGACCTCCATGTGTACACACCAAACTGAGAGAAAGAGAGAGAGAGAGAGAGAGAGAGAGAGAGAGAGAGAGAGAGAGTGAGGGAGAGGGAGAGGGAGAGACGGGAAATTAATGTTTGTGAGAATTGCCAATGTGTGTGTCAGTGTGTGTTGCTGCTTCTGGGTCAGTGCAGACAGGGTGAAGACAACCGCAGAGAGCATGCTCTGTTCTGTCAGTCACGGTCCATTGCAGTCAACAATAGACACTGCCTCTGCACGCACCCACTGTGTGTGTGTGTGTGAGAGAGAGAGAGAGAGAGAGAGAGAGAGAGAGAGAGAGAGCGAGAGAGGGAGAGAGGGAGAGAGAGAAGATAATAAACACATGTGTTCTTTGGTGAGTGTATTTATGTTTCCTTTTTGGCTAGTTTGAGTGTTTGCTACTTGTGACAACAAATACTGCACAATTTGATTACTTGCTTTGGAGCAAGGTCGGGCGAAGGTGAAGGTGCACTGTCAAATCCCAGCTCAGAAACAAAAAAAACATGAAACCTTCAAGAAATAAAAAAAACAACCTTCCAACATTCAAAATGTATCACTTCACAATGCCCATCATGCATTTGCATTACAAAAACTCCCCACTGATTCCAAACGGCCATGACTGACACTCACTGGCTCATATTTAAATTCTGGATATTGTCATCACTGAGTGTTATACAAATCTGTCTTTATCTGTGTTCTCTCTTCCCATTTATTCTACCCCACCGATCGATTAAAGATCAGGGCCGGTAAGCTGCAGCTGAGAGCTGAACGTCAACATCAGTTTTTTGGGTTGGTTTGTTTTTTTTAGGAGTGCTGTTGTGAACTTTGTTATTTTTTTGCAGGGAGAACCTGTGCAGCTAAAAGAAAAGAAAAGGGCTGACAATGTCAGCTTTTCTACAACATTTTCCCCGCAACATCTATTTCTCTGTGGAATGGGAGCAGAGGGGCTGAGCATTTGCAGTTTGGAGAAACCTATTCCCTCAACTGCTGATGAAAAACACAACAGTGTTCCTATATTATGCTGTGAACCAACATAGACAGAACTGGGAACCAGACGAGCTGATTGTCAAACCATCTGACAAACAGCCCATCACCCAGAGGGTGAGTGTGAAGAATGAAGTTTGTGGGTTTTTTTGGACCTCACGAGTACCACAGAGAATAGTCATAACGTGTAAAAGTAAAAGAGCTTCAGTTCAGTGTTGCATTGTGTGGTGTTAAAGGTCCCATTTCCAAGAGGGAAAAATACATCTGAATGCTGTCTAACTGGGAACTTCCCAATAGGAAAGTAGTCAGGTTCCGAAACCTCATCCTGGACTGGGACTTTTCCATAGAGTAACTTTTCAAATCACCAGCTTTATGAATACCCCATAACACAAGTTTTTTTTTTTTTTTTTTAAGAAAAACTGCATATGTATGTTATAGATTCTAGAAAGGATTTTTCATCAAACAACGTGGATCAGGAAAATAAAAACAATACTTATTTTTCTCAGGCGCCTTTACAACAGGTGTTAAAAAAAAAACAAGTGTTTAAATGAAACGTCATTGCATCACAATGTTAAACGCAGCCTCGTCCGCCTTTACCACTTTCTACTTTTTGCACACACACACACACACACACACACACACACACACACACACACACACACACACACACACACACACACACACACACACACACACACACACACACACACACACACACACACAATCTAATTCCAAGCTTTAAGCCTGTTACTTGGCTTTTCAGATGTAGTAGTATGATCAATGATATGGAGGAACTGAGTCACTACAACTGAATGCTCTCTGTTTGAGATAGTACCGCTGTGACATTTGAGGATCAACACAATGTTTCGCAGCTCTTTGCCTTCACCTCTATTTGTGATTATCCAGAGTGGCGAAGTTAAACACTGCCAGCCTACCTTAAACCAACTGACTGGTTTATTATATATAGTATATTACATGACACTGTATGAAAATGAAAAGTTGCTTGTTAAGACCATCAAACATCGAGCAAATCATTGCTTAGGTATTTCTTCTAGAATACGATCTCTTAAACGTGTATCAAGACACCGTATCTAAATGCAGTGTGTTGGCCGGCAAAGGGGATTATTTTGAGATACTCATTTTGTTGACAGAAATGTTTACCATACTATGTTGACAGAAACCATGCCATTTGCAGTGGGTGTACCTCAGCTGGAGCCAGAGATGTCAGACATTGAGCTGCAGGCCTCAGTTACCAAGCAATCGCTCATGTTGGCTCGAACGAAAAAAAAGACATTTGTAACTTAACGTGGTCTCGATGTAAAATGCCTTGACTCCAAAGTGGTTGTTTAATATCAAACCTGGAAGACGTTGATCTGCTCTGCTCCTCAATTTTAGGCACAGAATCGAAACTTTTCTTGACGCATGTTCAGTTTTTACAGTTCGAATTAAAGTTTGCTAAGAAGCACTTTAGTGTCTCTGTGGAAAAAAAGACACACAAAGTGATTCACACACAATTGGGACACTTTATACTGTCCAGCTGGTGTCAGATAACAGAGTATCAGCCACTTTTGTCCACATCTTTGACGTTTGTGTATATTCACTGCTCTGAAGCAACCAATCACATCCTAAACTCATGAAGGACAAATTCCTTAATCACACGCCATCCATCACAAGTGCAGGCAGTTCTAATAGCTGCTTTATTACATTACAGCCTGTATTACAACTGAAACACAGATAACACAGACAAGCAGAGAGAGAGAGAGAGAGAGAGAGAGAGAGAGAGAGAGAAACAGGCTTCTTGGTCACACTCCTCACATTGTTACATATACACAGGCATCGCTCCACCTCTCTCTCTCGCTCCACAACATATTTGTTATATAATCTGTCAGATGATTCAGGCTATCAGAGGTGAATGATGAAAGGAGGCTGTTTTCATAGACAGCACACATCAGATCAGTGTGTAAGGAAAGACAATCTCTGTAAGAATCATTAAGTATAAAATGGCCTGAATGTTGATCATTTCCAGGTCTTGGTGGTTCTTTCTACTCTTTGCAGGAATGGAGCTCTTTGAGAGCACGAGGACTATAATGAAATGAATATTCTGTTGATAAATTGGGACACGTTTCAGAAGGGGGGTGTGGGGGGGGGGGGGGGGGGTCGGTCTGGTGAGCTGTCCTGTGGCACTACAAGTTTCCTGCAGGAATCTTTCATGATGCTGCACGCAGGCTTACCGTGGGCGAGGTCAGCCGCCTGAGGCTCTCCCCCAGCGAGTCGAGGTTCACGCGTCTCCTCCTGGTGACCCTCTTGTGGGGCCCCTGCGGCTCCTCGCGACCCGCCGGGCACGCCGACCTCTCCGCGGGGCTGCGGCCGTTCCAGAGCGCCGCTCGGTGCGCGGAGGACGAAGAGGAGGAGGAGGAGGAGGGGATGAAGGAGGAAAAGGGGCAGCCTCGGCTCTCCTCCGCCGGCTCAGAGCCGCCGTCCCCTCCGTCTCCCCCGGGGCTCTCGAGCCCGCAGTCCGAGCCCACCGAGCTGCTGAACGACTCCGAGGAGATCTTGCGCGACGACGAGGACATGGTGGTGAGGAAGAGGAGGGGGAGGACGGTGATGATGATGGTGGTGGTGGTGGTGGTGGTGGTGGCGGCGGTGCTGAGGATGATGATGCTGCTACAATCGGCTCAGTACCACCTGTACGCCGGGGAGTCATCAGATAGTGGGGGGGTGGGTGGGGGGGTGGGGGGGTTGGCTAAGGGCTGGATAGGTGGGGGGGGGTGGGGTGGGGTGGGGGGGTTAAAATCCGTCTGTGTCTGTGTGCATATGAGATGCGTCTGAGGGAGGAGGGATGGAGGGGAGGGAGGGGAAGGGGGGACGAAAGAGAAGGAGCGCACTAACGGCACGCAAACATTTATGTAAGGGGCAGGAGGAAGAAGAGGGGGGGTGATGGGGGGGGGGGGGGGTATCACGTCTTTAAAAAGCAGTCCTCCTTTAACCCCCTCGGAATACAAACCCAGTGGCCAAACGCTCCCCCCTCGTGTGGATCCAGTAAAGTAGAGAAACAAGCCTTGGCAACAGTGGTGGTTCAATGTCCTCCGGCTCCGAGAGACGCGCGCGAGTTGCGCCGCAACTATTTCACAGCAGACGCGCCTCCGAGCGCGCGGCAAAGGTCGCCGCAAACGGGCCACACGCAGGTCTGCCACGACGCATCTGGTTTACTCCTCCTGGATGTGTTTTTTTTTTTTTTTTTTTAATTATTATTATTGTTATTATTGTGGCGTCAAGGGGAGCGCATCGGCTCCCTCCTCCTCCTCCTCTTCCTCCTCCTCCTCCGTCTCTCCCCCCACGCTGCCGGTGAGAAACCCCCCCACCCACCCACCCCCAAAGTCACCGCAGCAGCAGCGGCGGCAGCAGCTGCGTCTGTCTCCCCCTCGCTCCTCCGTCCCTCCTCCACCTCCTCCTCCCCCTCCGGCGTGTCCTTTGCGGTTCTCCTGTCTGCGTGCCAGCTGACCGTCCTCTCATCGTTCGGCCATCTCTCGGTTTTACGCGCAAGTCCTTCGCCCACCCGCCGCCGTCTCTGGCGCGCCTTTTGGCGTCCGCCGCGTCCTCGCGCTGCTTCGCCTGCTTTATTTATGGATCCTTGATTCAAACTCTGGTGGGCAACGAGAGAGGAGGAGAGGAGAGGAGAGAGATGGCTGGCTGGAGCCGAGTGGAGAGATGCGCGAGTTGTGGAGCGAATTGAGAGAGAGAGAGAGAGAGAGAGAGAGAGGAGAGAGAGAGAGAGAGAGAGAGAGAGAGAGAGAGGAGAGAGAGAGAGAGAGAGAGAGAGGGGAGAGAGAGAGAGAGAGAGAGAGAGAGAGAGAGAGAGAGAGAGAGCGCTCAGCCAACAGCAGCATGATGTGCCTTTACGCAAGTCAATGCCCAACTGCGATAGATAGATAGATAGATAGATAGATAGATAGATAGATAGATAGATAGATAGATAGATAGATAGATAGATAGATAGATAGATAGATAGATAGATAGATAGATAGATAGATTTTTCCCCCATTATGATTAACACCACTGTTTTTTTTAGATACAATTTCAGATCTATTGGGGTGAGAAGATATTAATTCAATTCAATTTGATTTGTATAGCGTCAAGGAGAACAGTCAACAGAGAAGAACCCAACAATTTCACATGAGCAAACATAAGTGACTGTGGATAGAAAGAAAAACTCCCCGTTAAAAGGAAGAAACCTTTGCAGAACCAAGGTGAGAAAAAGACACGACAGACAGATTGTGGAGAGGGATTCAAATCCTGGTTCGAGTAAGGGGTCAGGATTCAAAATGCATGCATTTCTAAATTTAACAATACTTAATAAAGTCAAATTCAAACGTGACTGGAGGCATTCGATTCTAAGTTATTTTGTGGTGGGACAGAGAGTATCAAGACATGAACTTGGGGGGGGGGGGCGGTGGTCTAATTACTAATATTTGAGGAGAGCAGGAGGCAATCAGATCACGGGGAGACATGTATAGTGGCAGTATTTGAAAAGTAGGAAACCAAAATATGAGTTGATGACAGAACTTGTGTCTCGGCCAAAGTATTTCATTCTAATGTTTGATAAATGTAAAACTTTACGGGAAGCCACACAAAACCGTCGTGTTTTTCACTCTCACCCCATATCAAGAATATTGTGGCTTCAAATTTGGGCGGGCCAAAGCCTTTTTGTGTGAGGTTTGCAAGTTCTCTCTGTGCGCATGTATGGGATTTCTCCAGTTTCTCCAGGTTTCCTCCCACAGTCCAAAAGTATGTGAAGTTAATTGACGACCATACTGTCTCTGCATTTGGTCCAAAACCACAGTTTTTGAACCAATGATGTGTCCTCTGATTGGGGACTTAAGAGGTTAAATAGAGTCAAAAGTCTTGCTAAGGGAGAAGCCATCCATTAATTGCAGTGTGATCTGAACATGCTGAACTTTAAAAAAAAAAAAAAAAAAAAAAAAAAACTTAGAAAAACAAGTAAAAGTGGTTTCAATAAACTAATGGGTAGCTCTTCTTTGTCATTGCACCTCATCATTTCGAGCTTTTAATAACAGTGACATTCTGTCAGGCCACAAACAGGTCAGTGTTTCCTAATTAACTAAGTGCCAATGGAAATCAAGCAACATCTGACTGTAATCCAAACAACAGTCATGGTCAATGAGCTGGGTTTGTGGCGACATGCCAAATATGTTGGAACAAGCATGTACATGGATAAATTTGACTTCGCGGGCAGATAATAGAGCTTGTCGCGGTAGTACTCGCTTGTTGGCTGCCATCAGAGGACAGCGCCACGTTCATGTCTGGCACTAATAACAGTCGTGACCTTCACCTCGATTGACAGAGCATGTCTGTTCATTAAGGGCTCCAAAGGGACAAGCAGAGAGACGCCGAGACAGACGTGGTCACATCATGCAAGTGTACATATGTGTGTGCGTGCACTCTCTCACACAAACACACATATACTCAAGTCTAATTTCCTGAAGGTGCCTGCTAATTCGTTTGACTCTCTGGAGCAGTGTGACCCCAATCCATTGCACTGAATTCTGCTCCTCCTCTCGTCTCTCTCTCGCTCACTCTCACTCTCTAACACACTCTCTAACACGCACCCACACACTGTCTTTCTCTAACGCACAGCCTGCACTGGCCCCACACACACACACACACTCTATCACTGCCTCTCTTTCCTTATCTGGTGGCCTGCTCTTCGCAATCAGCCTGTCATCCATCAGTAATAATGTGGCCATTTAATAAAGCCAACACTACAATGAAATAAATAATGTTCCAGAGAAGATAAGCCCACAAGCTGAGGGACTGCCTCGAACTGGCTGCCAGCCATCAAGAGCCGAGTGCAGGCCGCGCGATGGGTCGGCAACTGTGCCGTCATGGAAGCAGAGGAGATGAGCAACGCCTGGTGTATTCTAGCAACCTCATCCAGCGGGGACCTTTAACATGAATGATACTGAGGTTTAATCGCATCATCAAGAAGGGCAATGCGACCCCGGGTCATGTTGATTCTGCTTCTGTAAGAATTCAAGTATACTGGAGTAACCCGTCATAACAAGGTTTGTGTGGTCATGTTTTTCATTTTATTGAAGTAAAATGTCTAATATGAAAATTAACATGTCAAACTTGCACCAATGAAATTCAACTTTTTTACAGTTTAAAGCAGGTGTGTCAAACATGCTGCCGGTGGGCTGAGACTGAGCCGCAGGATGACCTTTCACAGTTTAAAACATTAACTGGAGAAGTTTCTATGAAAGTAAAGGTTGTTTCTAATGTGTCCACTGGAGATCAAACGGTTTCGGTGAGTCGAGGTTGTACCGCAACACTGAAACCAAAAAGAAACATCAGATAGCAGAATTGAGCGCCGAGCCAACTGTTTTGTTCCCCCTGAAGTTAAATCAGTGTCACAACTCTAGTCTAGAGCAGCAGCATCCTTTCACTGATCCAAAATATGCAATTAATGAATAGACAAACCATTAAAGAAAATGATGTGACCAGGTTCATTCATTCCAATCTGAAGCAACACTGATTTGAAACCAGTCAGATTAATTTAAACATTTGTAAATATCAGAGAACATTTAATATAAGAGTGTTTTGCAAGCAAAAAGGGACACACACACACACACACACACACACCTTAGAGGAAGGGTTTGACAAACATCTATGCACCTACCAGAGTCAGAGCCTTTATAGAGAAGAAATACTTGTACATAGTGGAATGCAGGACGATAAGAGAAGCATGATACACGAGTGAGCAGAAACCAGGTGCTTTTCACAATTTCTGGTTCTCCTGTGAGACGTGAGTGCTGGCAGGAGGCACTTCAGTTTCCATTTTGCCATTGAGAAGACTTGGCATTATTGTTTCATCATTTGTGTCAAGTATGTGTCTCCTGCCTGTGTGGATGCAGAAAGAGGCAAAACAAAAGTAAACAGCAATTGGCGAGAATGAGCAGGTTTTGCAAAATAACCCTACCCCAAGGGTGTGTGTGTGTGTGTGTGTGTGTGTGTGTGTGTGTGTGTGTGTGTGTGTGTGTGTGTGTGTGTGTGTGTGTGTGTGTGTGTGTGTGTGTGTGTGTGTATAGCAGTGACAGGAAAAGACAAACGACTGACTCTGTCATAAATCTGGCCCCAGCCAATCTAATTGGCCATAACCATACATCACTTCACACCACTCTGTTGCTATTAACCATGAACCCGTGCCTCTCTGTCACTTATAAATAACCTGCTGCGTCGTCCCAGAGGGCGGCTTCTAAAGTGCACGCAGGGTCGGAACAGTAGTAAATTGCATAATGTGTTGTTTCAACTGAATTTCATGAAATTCACCACATGACGATTACACCTTCACTCACACATACTGATTGTGACTTTGTGTGTGTGTGTGCGTGTGTGTGTGCGCGTGTGTTTGGTGATTACATCACACCCAAGTGGCTGGGTAATAGAGGTGGTTGACAAAGTAGATTACAGCTGATTTATGACAGTTGTCCCTCTGATGCACATATAAATGATAAATAACAAACAGTCCATTGACGGCCAGGCTGCAGACACACTGTGGTTGCTATGGCTGGCTGAGACAAGTCTCTTTAAAATGATGTCATCGTACAATAACATTAAATGACGGATACGACGGGTACGACAAATCCCAACGAAGAACTATTTTCAATCCTTGTTGTTTCAGTCTGATGGGGCCGTCCTTGTATGTAGGTGAGGAGAGCTCGTCTCCATCCGCGTTTGACTTCACTGTAATGTTTAGGCCAATGGGAGAATGGTGTTTGGGATTCTTCTCAGTATCAGACGGAGTAGTTTAAAACAAGTGCGAGCTGAGGAGTTTGTTAACAATTAAAAGTCAAGGAGTCCCAGCGTTAGAACACTCCCGTGCAATATAAATGGCACAGGCAAGCCGATGGCCTATTAGGAACTATGAAGGGACAGAAAGTAATTAAATTGGACAAAGTTGTTTATTTGGGGTTTTAGTGCGTGCAACATAGTGACACTAAAAAACGATTATCATGTACTTACATACAGTCTATTAAACAAGTGGGCCTGCCTGTGGGATCGGTTTGTGCGGCTCTACCAGACAGTATCTCCCTCCAGTCTCTCTGTGAGGACAGATGGACTCATTAAGGAGAGTGCCATAGGTGGCGAAAGTACACGTCGCGCAAGTAGAACTGCACTTGCCAGCGACTTCATTAAGTACACCTGTACAAACTGTGCAATCATGCACAGTGATGGAGACAAAGAGTCTATACTCACTATGCAATACTTTGCTGCAACACCAACACTTTAGGCCCATGATTCTCAAACTGTGGTAGGTGCAAATATTTTGGTGCGTGAGCTCCCTCGAGTGGTGAGTCAGGGCAAGTCATGAATAGAATTCTTTTTATTAGACATTTTTTTAAATATAGAAAGATTATCGAAATAGTACAAAACTTAAATTGGGAAATATTTAACACGAAATGTATACAAGTAATAAGTCCATCGCTTGTAGGGTCATCCTCTAATAGCCTCCACAGCTCAGGTCAGCCATAATGGTGGCACTTGGAAGAGCTCCATGTTTACCTTCGCCAACGAAAGTTAGTCAAAGATTGTTTTTGTCCGCATGCATTTGTTTATTTATTGGTTTACATGTATGCATGTAGCCATCTTTTCACAGAAGCTATTGACCTGAATTACATGTCATTTTCATTGATGATTTGCCTTCATCCAAGGGCAGTCCCATTAGAGTTTGAGAGCAATTGGGACAATGATCACGGTTTAAGTCACGAAAAGGTCCAAATCGTTTTTACATCATAATGCGGTCAGTTTTAACCCGATTGATGTCAAACCAACACCAAACATTTTCAACTCCCTATCCTCTGATATACCACACGATGCAGTGACGTCATTAGTGTGGGGTAGCAGTTGGGGGGGGGGGGGGGGGGGGTTGGTCAAAGGTCAGGTGGGAGTCACACGCAAGTTGTAAAATGCATGTAAATCTGTGTCAAACCATGATAAGATGAATCAATTCAAATGACCAACAATGCGACGACCAATATGGTTGTCACTACTTTAGCATTGCCTGTTATGTAAACCTTGTTGATTACTACATCTGCTTTATTTCGACTTAAGGTCAAAATCTCCGACATCACTTCATCCAAATGACAATTAGAGAAGTTCCACCATATTTTGGAACAAGAATATTGCATACATAGTGAACAATGCAAATGTATCACTACAGGTCAAATCAATACTGATCCAGATGTGGCCATGAGTCACTATTTTCTGTTTCTTCCTGACAGATTCACAGACATATGAATGAGGCATCCCAATATAAGACTTGAGGTGTGAAGGCTGTGACATGTGTGCGTGTGTGCAGCCTATACACAAACCCATATGGCTGCGACAACTCTGAAAACCTCTTAGAATTAAGTGACAGCTGCAAAGGATCACGAAGCCACACAGTCAGAAATTAAATTCCTGGGTTGGAGAGCGGTTGGAGAGCGGGGGAATGGCAGCACAGACACGAGAGGCTTGGGGAAATAGGATGTTGTGACACAGAGACAAGAGCTCTGATTCATGTCTTGGCATCACTATCCAACACGGACACTACCACTGTGCACCACGTATGAGGTAAACGGTGAGAAAGATCTTTTTTTTTTTTTTTTTTTTAAGTTTATTCAAGTAAAAATGTTTTCACAAGACTTTACACTGAATTCTAAATCTGAGAGGAGAAAGAATACTTGCATTATTATATGCATGGAAAAACAGACATTTCTATATACATGCACTCGGTCAAAGGGAATCTCGGTCAGCTAGGCTTTCGGCCTTGGTGCAGTCGTATGGTTTCCACCACTGTGAAAACTGCAGGACTTTTTCCTCTGATCGTCAAAGTTTTCTCTGATCATCTTTCTCCACCTTCGAGGCTCCAAGTCCATCATGCCTCCGACCACCTCCTGCGAACGAAAGTCAGGTTCATCATATTAAACTTCTCGGGGTGAAATTAACATAAATAATTCCGGTTGTCACTGATGCCGGACTTCCAACACATAACACAGGACCACGGCATTCGACACCTTTCGTTCAGTGTAACATTCCGCGCCCGTCTCTGGCCCATTTCACAGAGGAACAGCTTTTTCAAACCACCAGGCGGCCAGCGGTTTCTCAGCAAACCCTTCAGGTGGTTTTCCGCTGTAGCGGTCCTGTTCTTCGGATGCATTGTGAAAGAAGTATGGTCCAATTAGCCGGCTGCCAGACACGGCGAACACAAACCCCAGCTTTGGGTGTTTTCTTTCACGCTCTCGTATGATTGTTCCTAAATTTGACAGTTGTATCGATTCAGCCGCCCAGAGAGACGAAAGATTGACGTGTCAATGAATCACAAGTTCTCCACCAGTCGCGGGGAGTCTAAATCTTGTGCTGGAAGCATGTGGACATGAACTTTCCTGGACTCTGCTCGGGCAGCAGCAGTGTTTTCAACTAGCCGGCCTTAACTTTGCTATTGACTGTGTAAACAAGGGTGACACTGACCACTGTGGCAGCCACAGTGACCTTTTTTGGGACACGCAGTATATGGAACGCACCAGTGGCACTGTGAGGTTTCAAATGAGGATGAATTAAAAATGATTGCAAATAAAAAGCTTTAGAACGTACAATTACACGCAACTGACCTTGCCAAAGTATTGGGGGAACTTCTGCTCGTTCTCAATGACATGAGCGTAACCTCCCTGAAGCCCAAAGTCCACAGCAAAGTATGGCAGACCTCGAGGAACCTGATGGAGTTCAATGAAGAAAAGAAAAGACAATACGAACAGGTCGGATGTTAAAACATATTAGAAAATGGAATGAAAGACAAGAAAAGTTCAGAGGAGCAGGTTATGAGAAAAGTAAAAAAAAAAAAAAAAAGGACAGAATCATATATAATGAGGAAGAGCGCTCACAGCTTTGCGAATGTTCTTGGAGGAGAGGTCGACGACCTTCTTGTTCATGGCCCACTCCTCATCACACTCCATGATCGCTTTCTGGAGACACACAGACGGGTTATCACAGCGTTTCGTTGATTTCAAACATACCACATCATCACAGCCACTCAGAATAAACACATTAAACAGGAGACGGTGGATACCTTGAAGTAAATCGGGGCCATGTCGCCGAGCTCTTTGGGAAGCGGGATACACTCCAGGACCATGTGTCGGCGTCTGCGTGGGTTCATGTGTGTTTCCATGAACACGCAGTCCAGCTCCTGGGACTCAAACATTCGCACCAGGGTACGCCGGAACAGCTGAGGACAGCAGAGCGGCAGCAGAGGTGAGCTCAGCTAAAAATGAAAGCTGCGAACGTACGAACCGCTGCAGTGGAAACAGAACTGACAGACGAACCTGCATTTCTGACCAGATGTCCTCGTCCAATCCCGTGGCAGAGCAGTGATGCTGCAGAGGACAGATGAGACAGTGTCCTTCGGTCATAGACACTCCTGCAGGCAGACTGAGATACACCTGAAGACAGAAAAACAAGACGTCAAACGACATCCGCAGAAGATGGAGACGAATTGATAAAAGCTTATAGATATGTGCCTCACATAAAGAAAATTACGATCCAGTATAAAATTTTATTTTCATTGCAACTATATGGATACACAAACTTTTATCATTTATAATCACTTCATTTCTGTATCTTATAAGACACAAAATATTCGGATAACCTTTTAATAACTTTTATACCTTGATTCAGTCAGTTAATCTAATGAAGTGATGTAAACAAATGGACTGTGGGACAGAAGACGGACGTCTGTGTATCAATTCTGGAATTTATTCCAAGCTATGTTTTCTCTGCCAGAAGAAAAGGTTCAAAATGAATTAAAGTGAAGAAAGAGTGAAGGTTCAGTCAATCCCCACTGGTTTCAGAAACTAATACAAGTGCATCTCGATATATTGGAACATGATTGCCTTGCCAATGTATTTGTTATTTATTTACAGTAGTAACAAATGAACAAGCATTTCTGTGACAATTATGAAGCTTAAGAAAAATTTTACAAATTTGAGATCCTATAATATTGTTCATCTTAAATACTACATGTCTTATTTTTATTACACTTAAGTTAAAGGTACAGTACGAGTAATAAAACTGCCAACAGAGATTAAATATTTCAGTTTGTGTGCGATGCATGTAAATTATACTAAAATGCACAAATAAAAAAGGTCTCAATGAATTGCGGACAATCGTCAGAGAGGAGAAGTTTCCTTGTCCGTTGCCATTTGAAATTCCTCACCTTGCTCCCTATGGCCACGACGAGATGTTTCTGGAGCTCGCTGCTGCTGAAGCAGTGTTGGCATTTATCCATGGAGGCAGCCAGCCTCCTACTCTCCCCGATGGCTCTGCTCCTCATCCTCTCCTCCTCCCTCCCTTCGCCCTCCCGCTGAGCCGCGCTCGACACAAACATGTCATCCAGCGTGTAGTTGTCGCCATCCGTCTTGCCCATCATCTGAGGAGTGGAGAAGGAAACAACAGAGGAGAGAGACAGTGGGAGGAAAGGGAAAAAAAAAAAGAGAGAGATGAGCATGTGTAATGGAAGTATGTTCATTCTTGGTCAGACCTGACATGGTTCCTCTCTCCATGAAATGAGACGGAGCAACAGACCAGTGAAATAGTCCTGATCTGTGCTGATGCTAATTCTGATGTTCACGATGAAAAGAGATGAGATGTACAAGACAAGAGTGTCTGTGCTCTCACATTTCACATCAACATGTTTTTCTCATGGTGAATAACAGTTATAAATAGGGGGACGACACCATAATTTAGGCTTTGCCAGTGCCGTTCCTTATCAGAACTGATCAAGATGCTCTCAAGCATCTGGCCTTGGTTTGAGTCCGTGTCGGACTCTTTCTGCATGGAGTCTGCAGATCTTCCCTGTGCATGCATGGGTATGCATGGTTTCCCCTCACAGTCCAAAAATTGGACTTTTGGATGAATAGGCGACTCTATATTGGCTCTAGATTGCACACGATTGTCACAATTTGAAATGAGACGACATGGATGTTTTCTAGTTTTGAGCCTTTCATCTCAAACTCCATTGAAGAATTACTCTGGATGTCATAAGATGGAAAGAAATGGACCAAACTAATTTTTTCATCTGCTTTGGGCTCGTTGGTTGTTCTCAGGCGTGCCGATACCGACTTGTACACGAGTAAACAGTGCGAGGCAGGACGCCAGGAATCGACGCTGGTGTTTCAACGTCTTGTCACCATGGCGACAAGGCAACAGGTTGAAATGTGTGCGTGCGAGAGAAACTGAGCGAGAGGCAAGCATGGATGAGGTGTGCATATGACTGGCTGTGGGGGAGTGAGTGTGTGAGTGAATGAAAATTGGATTACTTTCCTGACCGTGTGTGTGTGTAAATGACTGCATTTAAGTGAGTAGCCACACATATGGCAATTGGCCAAGGCAGTGTTATTTTCTTACACACGTGTCATCACACACACACTGACACTTCTAGACTAATTAGGCCGTCATGCTCGTAATGATGTAATTCTTGATGCAATATGAAGACACTGTAAAGATTGACTTATGACTGCATTTAAAAAAAAAATGAATTAGGATTGCAACCACCAGCATCATGTTACTGGGAGCTCCAACCATTTTATTTGCAGCTGCTTTCCAATGTCGTCACAAGCATTTATTTTTTTGGTCTTCTTCCAACAACCACTCGCATTTAAAGGAACAAGACTTGGTAACCAAGGAAATTGGGAAGCTGGAAAATCTGTGTCTGGGGGTCTTTATTGTGCTTTGTGATGCAGGTTTGACAGACATTATCACAATAAAGACATAAACAAGCACTCGTAGGAGCAGATGAAATCACTTTAGGTGAAAGGTGTGTGTTATTTTTCCATCTCTTGCACACCACACTGTAAGTGTTTGAGATGTTTGAAGGTGTACAGGAGGATGTTATACTTCCGGCTGGATCATCAAGACTATTGGTCCTCCCAATTGTCAATCATTCTGGTGACGTAAGGCCGTCGTACGTGCTCGTCCCTGGGTAGCGTGGATCTATTAGTTTTCACTTTCTGCGCATAGCGCGCTTTCAGGTGTGTATGGTGAGCTACGCCTTCAGCGAGCTCGCAGTTCTCACCGGGTACTTGAAAATGGCAGAGGGTCGCAAGAGAAAAAGTGTCTTCGAAGTGTATGAGAAGAAGAGAAAGGCTTGGGAAGAGAGAAACAAGACCAGAGTTGTTTTTGGGAGATTCTTTCACACGATGGCGTGCGCTGAAAGCCCAGGTGGGCTTCCCACTGACGCTTCAGTCGCCAAGTTTCTACTCCACAGGTAAAGTTTGGCATTCTATTTGGAGAAAATCCATTTCAAATCACTTCCAGTCAAAGTTATCTACGTCTATATTGTAACTTTCCAGGGTTGATTAGTTTGTTTTGTAATTTGCATCGTCAGTAGTTATTACGGTGAGCTTGTGTGAGCGATGTGAGTGACGCCGACTTGTAAAACAGAGCGTGCACGAGGAGAACTGGGCTCGTGCACGTCTCTCGCACACGTTTTAGTAGCTTTCCGTCTCGGGAGCAGGTAGAGCGTTGCGCACCGTGCATTTTTTCAAAAGGTGGAGAGGGCGGTCCTTTCCTAAAATTCGGGAAAAATCCTCCTGTACACCTTTAAGTAAAACCTCTGATACTATACAAACTTTTCCAGGAAAAGCCCCTGGGTCAGGGGAATTGTTTTCCCAACGCAATTCTTTCTTTGTGAATCTTATTTGTTTGGAAGTGTGAAAATAAATGTAAAGTTAAAATACATCATTAAAAATTTAATAAAATAAAATAATCCATCCTAGACATCCTCCTGCACGACTCGACAAGCCTGGTGTCAAATCGCAGGCGCAACTTTTTTTGGAACAGTCTTCTCCAAAGGAAGGCGTGCAAAGTGGCCTTTCAGGGAGGGAGAAAGCTGAAACATCCACAAGCTAAAATGCTCAATTTTGGATGACATGAAAGGCAAACTGAAGAGCAGCAATTTCAAAATTTTATTTCTGTAAAGCTACAATCATAATGTTTAAGAAAATGACCTTAATGGAGCTTGCAAAAAAAAAAAAAAAAAGACCTTTAGATGTCTGTGAAAAAGCCGTGACCATCTGCTCTTTCAAATGTATTCCATCTCATATGAGATTTTGGGCTGAATTATCAAGCAGTGGGTCAGCAGTTCTGGAGATATCCATCACTCTGGACCCAACAGTGAGTTGAACAGACACACTGGGTCGCCTGGCTTCACCGTCTTTTAGCCAAACCATCTGGATTACAAAACACCCACATTTACAAACCAAGTTCTTCTTTGGATTTTGTAAACTGAAACCAAATTTTACAATTATATTAAAGAAGAAAAAAAAGGCAAGCCATTAAAACCAAGAGAACCACTGAGAAGCCTGCTCCTGTGAAATAGAGAGCTGGTAGGGATACAACAGGCTGAGACGAGGAGGGAATACAGATTAGTAAAAATGGAGAAGAAGATGGACAGACAGATAGAGGGATTAGACAGATAATTACAGAAGGAGCAAAAGGGATCTGGAGGAAGTGCCGGCGAGGGAAGTGTGGTGTGATGTGTAGATAAATACAGTTCAGTCGCTTGTTAACATCGTCAATCTATAGCTGTGATTAGTAGTGGTATTTATAGAAGCCTTGCCATGGTAACTGTAGATGTATTTTTAGTGTCTTTTTTTTTTGTAGCTGCAGAATGTGTGTGTATGTGTGAGCACACATGTGTATCGATTCAATGAGAGAGGCTGTGGCCTGTCTGAGTGAGCACAAGGGAAATCAGAGAAAAGAAGAACATGGACAGTTTAAATATGTCTTTTTATTGCCATGGAGCTCTCTCTCTCTCTCTCTCTCTCCTCTCTCTCTCTCCTCTCTCTCTCTTCTCTCTCTCTCTCTCTCTCTCTCTCTCTCTCTCTCCTCTCTCTCTCTCTCTCTCTCTCTCTCTCTCTCTCTCTCTCTCTCTCTCTCTTCTCTCTCTCTCTCTCTCTCTCTCTCTCTCTCTCTCTCTCTCTCTCTCTCTCTCTCTCTCTCTCTCTCTCTCTCTCTCTCTCTCTCTCTCTCTCTCTCTCTCTCTCTCTCTCTCTCTCTCTCTCTCTCTCTCTCTCTCTCTCTCTCTCTCTCTCGTACAATTACAGAATATTAATACGACTCATATTCCCATTAATCCGGAGAGAAAAAAAAAAGCTGAGAAGAAGGCGCAAGAAGAAAACTGTTTTTTGGCTCCTGGGAAAGTGCAGCAGTCTGGAGAACTGCTGATAGACTGACACACACCACCACAACCTGCCAATACCAATCTGCTGCTGCACGTCTATTTCAAGTTCACGGTGGAGTGAAAGAGTGGTAGTAGTGGAGAGAAAGAGACAGTGACTCAATAGCATCAGTGTGGTAGAGAAAGTATGCATAGCCTCCATTAATGGACTCCGTTAAAGTATTTCAATGGAAACAATCATAAATCCACCTCATGTTATATAGTTCCATGTGCCACTACGACACATATCGCTGTGGTGTAAATTGACTAATAAGTTCATAAATACGATTAATCCCACGAGATAATCTAAGCAACATTTGTCACACACTATTTGTAGCAGGTGCTCAGTTCCAAGGTGATCCGAGGTTGAGGCTGTGCAATATTTTGGTCTGATATGGGCCAGATAAGAGCCATAAATTCATGACATATGACACGCGGGTCACAACACGGTCATTTTTCATTACTTGTGTCGGGAGAATGGCCGAAAAAGAGCAACAACCTCCACCTGTCATGAAAAGGAGATAATCTGTTCATTTATCCTTCACCTCTTTAAACTGACGGCTGTGCCGTGAAGGAACCTCACAGCAGCAAACTATTTCGTCTTGCACATCAGCACTGCTATACAGAATAGACAGTTCAAGCCTCCTGTGATGGCCAGGTTGTGTACTGCTTACCTTGGCAGCCATGCGAGAGTAAAGGGCGTTCTGATCCTGCGCCGAGCTCATCTTCTCCCTCCTCACCATCTCCTGCAGACCACACCGTCATCGTCCTGGAAGTAGCGCACACGCTCTCCATCAACATGGGTTTCGATCTGGAGAAAGAAGACAGACGACAAGGATGTAAACAACAAAGCCAAAAGGGATGAACGACATGGGAAAGAGAGGAGTGACACATGAAAACTAGGACAACTGTGTCGGCTGGTACCATAAGGTATACTCAATTCTGATCAATGTGAATAAGAAAAAGAGAGTAAAAGAGTGAGCCTCTTTAGACATCTATAATGAAATGAAAATGGAGTGGAGAGGTTTTTTTTCCCACATATTTTAACTTGAAGATAGATGGAGCTGTGTTGGCTTAATTCCCTGACAGAAAACATCTTAAATTGTCTTCTTACCGGCTTCTTCTTTCGCCGTCCTCCATGGGGTTCCTGCGGTCCGGACGGAGCCTTCACTGGCCAGGCCCGGCCGGACGGGTCGCTTCTGAAGAGCAGGACTTCCTGCTCGTCACTGGAACGACCTGCAACCTATAAAAGAATAACCAGGACCATTTTTAGGTTTATTTATGTCAGTGCACAAAGGCATTTCCTTCTTCTTTGTTCTGAGGTTGCCAAACTGATAATAAGTTTCCATGGCACCATATCCCATTTCTTTCTTGCTCCACCAACCATCTTAATGTTTTCCGTCACTAAATCCATGAATCTTCTCTGTGGTCCAATATACCGACCCTCGCTCACCAGCACGAGTCCAAAACTCCTCAATCTGACCTCTCCACTCAACTGTAGCCGCCCCTTTGATCAGTTCATTTTTAATTCCGCCCATCCTGTGTGGTTCCAAAAAGCCAGCTCAACATCACCTTTCCAGCCTCACGTCTTCATATGATCAATTTTGAGTCAGAAAAGTAAACACATTGCAACGTATAAAGAAATGTGGAGCTTGTTGAAACCATTTTAAACATATTGATAGAATATGAATATGAAGAAATGCTGTATGTATGCCGACATAAATGTTATGCTAATGTTGCATTTGAAGAGATGAATACATTAGCGGCATGGTGGTGCGCTCTCTCGGCTCACATCACAAACATATTCGGTTCAAGCCCAGTGATATTCCTTTCTGCTGTTCTAAGTGGATTCTGTAATGTTCTCTCTGCCGTTTCCTGCCCTTATCCCATAAACTGTTTTTTGGGGGGTTTTTTTTTAAGTGCGCCTGCCTCACATAGATTACTATCTCAGGCAACGGTTTATCAAAACTATTTTTCTTCCGCCCATTTGCTGAGATCACAACACAAAAAGCACAGCAAAACGTGTGGAAATTTGGGGAATACTGTGCTAGGACCTAAATAAACAGCTTTGTATTGCAGTGTGCTGTATTAGTGCTGTATTAGCTCCTGTTAAGCACCCAGCAAAGACCAATGTGGCCAAATAAAAGAGTATAAGCTGCCTAAATATCTTTTTACACCTCAGTGAAACCTTATTTCAAAAGGAGGAGTCAATAAAATGTATCATATTCATAAAAAAACAAATGGCCTAACATAAAAAGTCTGCTTTAACAGCCTGTAAAAGAATAAAGTCAAACCTGGCAAGAGGAGAGAAAGGCAAGAATTGAGACTGAGGTAGGAGTAGCAGAGAACATATGAAAATGACTACATACAGCGCAGCCACTGAATACAAGGCAACAAGAGTCAACATACGAAACGGTGAAGAAAAGCCACAAGTGTCCACCAACAAGACACATTGGAAGGGTCTCAAATGAGTGCAAATCAACAGCACTTCATCTTCAGAGTCTCTGAAGCACCCCTCAGCTGAAGAGCGCATTAAAACCAAGAATGATGGTATTTTCTCCAAAACCTTGAGATGTATTTCACCTCGGCCCTTTTGTTTGGACAGGAGGCCTGTCTGGCCATAAATGTGCTCCATCTTGCAGATGATGATATCCATGCTTGCTTTATAAATAAAGACCGATTTCCATGTTTTGTCTAATGTTGACTGGAGCCTGCTCCTGTCAGAAAGACTCCACCATTCAAATAAATGTAGAAAAGTGTGTGTGTGTGTGTGCGCGTGTGCGTGTGTGTGTGTGTGTGTGGCCACACACAGCGAAGCTGGGATGTCCAAGCACAGCCGTGACTCTCTAAAACCGCCTGTACAACAGACGCCAGCACGTTGACACAAATATACCTTCTCAGTGTCACTCTGCCCGTCTCCAGCCGGCGGTCTAATGTTTCAAACTGACACACTACCATGAGGCCGCACTCCGCCTCACCCCTCGTAGGGAAGCGTTGATCAACACACATTTGGTTCTCACTGGGACGACTTGAGGTGCTGAACAGTAGCAGCTTCCAGACAGGCCGCACAGGGATTTTAAATAAATTGTCCTTAAAACACAATCAGATGTAACTTGAAAGAGTTTAGTCACGTCCAAAGAGAAGTTTTACTGTTCGGATAATGAGAAAAAAGGAGGATGTCAAAACCAGCTGTGTTCAACCAATAATGTTTGGATTTGCTCCTGCACTGTGAGAGAAGAAAATAACTTGTCAATTAGATTAAACTTGAAAGTGTGCGTTTTATGGTAAGGGCCGTCTGCTTGTAGAGGAGCATCTTGGAAGAACAGTTCAATATTCCTGTACTTAAATGAAATATTTAAAGTTGCACAGTTAGAATTTATCTATTCTAAATCAAATTTCGTCTGGGATTGACTCCAGCGCCCCACCACCCTGAACTAAATAAACTGGATATTACAATGATGGATGGAAGATGAAATAAAATGTTAAAATATATTCATTCTGTATCATTTTAACTTAAAAGTCAAGAGAAATCGAAAACGCAGTCTCCCACAATCTTACATTTCCTTCATTGTTTTCTTAATGAGGGAAAGTATGATTGCTTATTATAAATACTTCTATGGCTGCAACTTTATAAAATACTATTACAGACAAACATCTGTGTGGTATGGATCATATCAGGGAATATAAGTGATGAATCATGTGTATATTTGATTTGTATTTCAGATTATATCCATCCATTTGTGTTTCATTATAACATCCAGTATCAAAGTGCACATAATGTGCATTTTAGTGTGAAGTCTCTGCAAAACGGCCCTGAAGATCCAGCTGCAACTGGGATTTCAACAAAGGTTACACACACTCAAGGTCAACAATTTATGCGCCACCAGAGTGAACTGGTACTGTTAAACCAGATTTCAAAATGAGCCCATGACATCGTCTCCAAGTAGATTATAAAACAGTCCTGAAGCACAAGTTATATTTATATACTTTAATGATGTTCAGTTTTTGTTTTTGTTTTTACTGTTAAAAGTAACCTGGTAGTTTGATGGTGCACGAGATAAAAACAAAGTTCCTGATCTGAAGCCTCCTGCCCTGATCCATCTTCACTGAGTGGATCTCCGTCTTATTAATCTGTCCTCTCTCCTCTCTCCTCTCTCCTCTCCTGGAACAGCAGAAAGCTGCCACCTCTGAGCCTGGTTCTCCATTCCTGTTCGGGGTGTTTCCTTTCCACCCTCGCTTACGAATCCGTTGTATTTGGCAGTATATAAATGAAGTTGAATTGAACTGAACTGAACACGGTTTCAATACATACCTGGTTGGTTTTAGATGCTTCTTGGAGCGTCTTTCTGGCAGCATGGCGCTCCTTCGCTTTTTGAGCCGCCTCCAGTTGGGATTTCAGCTTCTCAATCATGGCCTGCAATACACAAACGTCAACACATTAATAGCATACACATTTAAGATCGCGGACTATATTGACAAAATTATTAAAAGAAGTACATCAATGTCTTTAAGCTAAATATTTTTTAAAGTATTAGAATTAAGGTTTCTAACATAATCTTGGATTTTTATTATTATTTCTTTTTATTTAGTTTCAAAACTAAACTAAACTTTCAAGCAGTGCAAGCACATTTATCTAACCAGGAAAATAAAACCCATTGAGATCAAGATCTCTTTGACAAGTGAGACCTGGTCAAGAGGTCTGCAGCACACTTCACATTATTAGACAACAGAGACAATAGTTAAAGTGAGATAGTGATGATTTTCATAGACAAAATTCAAAAGATAAAATGCAGAGTTTTAAGGCAAATTAGAATAAAGTGCAATAACATTTTGAGGCACATTCTTTAAGCGTAAAAACTTTAAAAGCACATGTAGAATCACTTGAGCCACATTGCCGTGACAATGTTTTTATAAGTACAGGACAACAATGTCCAAACAACAACCAAGAAATATGAGTACATGGATAGAAAGTGACTCAGGAATGTCGGGTTAATTGCTTCGTTATGTTGGGAGATTCCTCATGTCAGGTAATACTTACGGCTGTGTGTTCGCGTTAGTGTAACGCACAACTCTGACACCTTCTAAAAGAGACTCTCAGCATTAACATGTGAAAACTGATGGAGGAGGCGGGAACACAGATCAATGTTTCAAATTAACGGTTCCCCTGCTGGGCTGCTAAAGGTATGCAAACAAGCGAGTTGCAGGAATAACGCCGATGGAAGGCAAATCAGCAGCAACTACACTCTATACAGTATACTACATGTTGCTACAGCCAGTTCAACTTAACTTCACCCTGAAAGAAAGAAACTCATAATAATGAGGTAATAATGTGGTAATACAGGTGACTAACCAACAGTTTGGTCTATGTCAGGAGTGTCAAACATAAGGCTTGTGGGTCAAAACTGTCCCGCAGTGCCGGCAACATGCACACAGAATGCTGCAAAGTGCAACAGCTATAGAAGTAGTATTTGGACATTTCGCTGTTTTTTGCACCAGAAAGCATCAATAAAATTAGCTTTATGTTGAGATTGTTGTAGTTTCCTGTACTCGTTGTTTGATTTTGCAAAAACCTACTTGGCACCATATAAATTACATTTTTCTGCCCCGGCCCACTCAAGATGAAGTCGTACTTTACATCAAAGTAACTACTAACAAGTTTGATATTCATTATAATATTTTATCTAAAGAGGCCTCATGAAGTGTTTCCATATTTTAAGTTGTTGGTGACTCATTAGAGAAATAAAATGCTCTTTACATTGCGGCAGACCACCAACATGAGCCAGAAACCCTTTAATTGACGAGTTTTCGTCCCAAATCCCGCACAAGTAGTAGTTTTTGGCTGGATGCTGGACTTAATATTCCATGGATACTTTGAGATAACTGGTCAGGCTTTATGCACTCTGTACCTGTCATAACTTTTTGCGATTTGCATTGAAGTTTATTTCATAATTTATCTCATTCAAACTTCCCCCAATAAATATCTTATGAAAAATGTTTGTTGAAAAAACAACGGACAGTTTTACCCTTCACTTGTTTCTTATGATTCTGAGAGCGTCTCAACATTAGTAGGGCGATTCTGAAGATCAAAAATAATAATAAATCTCACCGTATTGCCCATAATCTCAGCTTTTATCATCTTGGACCCCAGTTTGTTCATCTCGTCCTCGGACATCAATGGAGCCTCCTCTTCTTGCTCAACATCATCCTCACTTTCACTCCGACTCCTGACACAAATGGGAATTTACAGGTTACAATAAAAAAAACAAATGAAGCTGATAAATATAAATAAGAAAAGAAACTCAAGAGTAAGTAACCAACTTCGTGAGAAGACAAAGATTCACAAATCGATGATGCCACCACTGACACTCAACCAACCTTTGCTCCAGTTCTCCCACATCTTCCTGCAAGCAAGTGGAATCGGTGACTCAATAACTCCACCCTGATCATAGCAGCGTTAAAATCCTCTAATGGGAAACTTATTTGTGAAGTTTTTAATTTAACCGCTTACTTGTCTTGCATCTGAACTCTCTGGCAGTGTTTATCCCGTGATGATTCATTTGCATCTTTTCCCTCCCTCTCATTGATCATTACAGCCTTTGCCTGGGAGGATGTGAACTGCAGCCCAGGAAGCATCGTTCTAGGCTATTACACTTCTCACAGGATCATTTCATTCTGCTACCGCACTGTCGACTCATTTCATGCCGCAGGGGCTCTGGGTGGTGGTTTACGCAAACAACTTAGCCTAATGAGGCAAAACATGGAAGCACCAAGACGGTTTCACAGAGCGAGGATGCTCGTCAACAGAGACGCACAGTGTGTTGAACTGTAGGAGTGTTTTCAATATGGTGGCCTTTAAGACATTTTACTTTTACCATTTCTTTTCAGTCCATATTTCAATTTGCAGTCGAGGGGAAAATACAGGTTTTCTTTAAATGATCAGTAACTAAGACGATGTGACAATCACACACAGAAAATGTGTTCCTGTGTAACCAATGAGTGAATTTTCCAGCATGATAAATGTAAAAGCTCAAAATCAACCCAGAGGCCAGGCCAGGCACGTTTCATGCATACAAGAGGACAAATCGACCAAAGAGAAAGGGTCAATATTGAATTTCTGTAACAGAACGTGGTAGCAACAGCACTGGAAGTAAACACTATTCAAACTAACCACCCGCTATCTATGGCTTTATGTGGGAACTAAGAAAAACACAACCTGTTGAAACGCTGAACTCTCATACACCTCTTAGAAGTGTGTATGAATGTATTGTAAATGTCAACAAGCCATAAGTAAACCACCATTGTGGTTTACTTATGGAATATGGAATCTAAGAACTACTAAGAGCTAAATCTTATATATCTAACATCAACCAAAATGTACAAGTTAGATTACATCTGGTACGTGTCGTCTTTAGAGCTAATGAAAGGCTGGAAGCCCCGATTTTAAAATCCAACTAATGTGACCCAAGTTTTAAAAAAAAAATGTTTACTTCTGGTGGAGAATTTCTATACAACAGGCTCACAGTTCAGATATCTGAGGGGTTGGGGGGGTTCCAGGGATTACAAAAGTAATGTCTAAAAGCAGATAAGGTCGTCATGCATTGACGAATCAAGTAAATATGTGAAGAGACTGCCCAGATCAATGGAAAGATTAGTGTAAAACCTCTGTAAAGGAGAATTACAAAGACATAACGTATAGAAAAATCAAATATAACATTGACGTGCGAGTACCTCTTGAACCGTATGTCAGCAACATGTGACCTCTGAATACAAACTGATTTCCTTTCACTAGTAAAGACTGAATCATTTCTATGTAGGAGTGTATTTGGTTCACAGTTTTCATTACCATTATGAGTCCCACAAAAATATAATAAAACTAAAAATTTTTAGAAATCCCAGTGGAGTATTGAACACCTACATTAATAGAATAGAAATAAAATACACAGCAGCTTACTTAGGTGTACAGCATCCCAAATACGACACTTTTGTAGCTTGTGTCAAAACAATCATCTGTTCAAACACAACTGAACCATTCCATAATCTCTGCAGCACTTATCCACTTTCACATCACAGAAAAAAACTCTTCTTCTCAGGGCAACAAAAATAAAAAAGTGTGAAACCTTGACAGCTCGGCTGGTTGGAGAGCCGTTTTCTCAGTATGCCTCTGGGTTTCCTGTGGTGGTTTTGTAAAGCTGTCAGATTCTGGAGTGCTGCTCTTTTTCCAGGTGGGAGCACTGCTGCTGCTGCTGCTGCTCCGTGGGCCCGAGTCCTCGTCGTCAGAACTGGGTTTCAGGAATCCTGCAGAGGACCGTGCAGGAGGACGGAGGCGACTTGGTGCTGCACAGGGGAACAAGTCATGAAACTGTTCAAATCCGTTTAAACCTGCCAAAACTACACTTTAGCATTTCAAACGTTCAATTGTCAATTATTACGAGAAAAAAAGAAAACAGAACTTTGTCATTACAGCAGCACTTCTGCAGTAAGACAACACATTAATAGAATGTTCAATTCAACATTTCATCAAATATTTTTCAAATGATCTTTTTCCTGAATGACTTTCAGAACCTTCAACTAAAATGTCATTTCTGTTTCTCTGGCACTATAAAAATCAGCCCACCTATCAGTTTCTCATCTGCTTATTTGCTTTGCTTCATTACTTTTGTGATGATGGCATGTCTTTCTGCAGCTCCAGGTTGTAGACGGGACAGGTGAGAGAAGATTCAGGGTGCAATTTCAAAAAAGAAATAAAAGAAAAGAATGTGTTTTCCTTTCCCCAACATGCCCAATACTTTCATGGACTCGTGTAACTGATGCTTATTTCTATTGAAAAATATGCATATTAAATAGAAATATGATGCAAGTGTACTTAGGACAACATGGAATATTTAAAGGGATGAAATTAACGTTGAAAAAGCTAATGATTTTAGCAAGCTTGACAGTTGCAGGCCGAACAAATAATCCCACCGGATGTCAACAAAAGAACCTTTCCCTGTGGATTTTATTTTGAAGGCAAAAGTTAATCAAAATTTGCTGCCGAGTGTCAGACAAGGTGGGAGGGCGATCGCTCAATTCCTCATTCAAGTCATAGTGTTTGTTCTCTTTGAGAAGCGTCTCGATACCAAATGCAATGATGCACAACCCAGTGAGGGACGTATAACAAAATGTTGCGACACAAACTCACCTTCATTACCGTCCTCATCTTCTGTGGGTTTGAGGAAACGACCTTGTAGTGACCCGAGTGAGAGCGGTCGTTTACTCCAACTTTGTTCAGATGATGCTGATGCTGACCGACCCGATTCCTCCTTCTCTCTGTTGTGCCCTCCATCGTCATCCCTATATCTATTCCTTTCTTTCTGCCTATCCCTCTGTCTTTCTCGCTCGTGATCGCAGTCTCTTCCATCCCTCTCCCTGCGTCTTTCTCTCTCCCGTTCTCTCTCTCGATACTCCTCAACATCTTGACCCCTCGCTTCCTCTTTACCTCGATACTTCTCTCTCTCCTCGTCTCTTCCAGCAGTGCGTCTCTCTCTGTCTCGGGACGGTAAGTCTCTATCTCTTTCATTTCTTCTCCATCGGTCTCTGCCTTCTGTCTCTTCCTCTTTTCTCCTCCATCTGGTCTCTTCTTCTCTTCTCCAGCTGCCTCTGGCTGGGCCATCTCCCCCTCTCCTCTGCTCATACACAGCTTCCTCGGCTTCAGCAAGCCTCTGCTGAAATTCCTCCATGGACTGCAAAAGGAGAAATATAAGACTTATTATTAATAATTTCTCAAGTGTGGAATTCAGATTTTGACTAACAACCAATCTGTTTTAGGAGCCGTGCTTAATAACGCCAATCTGGCCATGACACAACGAGCGAGTACGTGTGTGAGGCACGCGTACATCAAACGTCAATATTAGCCGATGTTTTGATCGGCGAAGTGGGTTTTTCATTTGATTGCATGCAGCTGTAATCAGTCCTCACTCCGTATCTCTCAGACACCACGTCGTTGAGACTGCGCTGCTCCCGCTCCGCCTGCTCCTTCATCCTCTGGTAGCTCTTCTTCAGCCAGCTAAAACCGCCATCATTTACCACCGGGCCTGTGGAGACGCATTGGGGGGAAAAACTTGTTTCAAGAAATACAGTACAAATGAACAGATTGAAGAGAAGTCTAAAGGGGCGTGTCATTTGTTTTTTGGGACAAAATTTATATTTTACCTTCTGGACATATTGCTCCCCTTCAGTGGGATACATGTATTGCACCTACTTCTGCCAACACATCAGCCCTGTTGTTCCAGTAACAACTTATCTAATTCTTTTTTTAAGAACTTTACAATGTTCAGAGACAAAAGTCCCCACAAAGAATCAAGACCTGATATCTGTGAACAATATATATGTGTTTGATTCTTCCTTGCTGTTAAAATAAACAACAGGGAGGCCCTTTCACCTCGAGAGGAAACAGTATTTATAGTGAAGTACTCACTAATTTCTAAAAATTGTACTGCCCTTCAACACACCGACACACTCCAGAAATAGACACGTATACACACAAAGAAAATGATTTTACATTGATTAAAAAAAAATTCAGAAATGTAAATCACAGACCTCAACACAGTCTACAAAGGAATGACAGAAGCAGATAGGTGGGAAAGATAAGATATTGAAGCTTACTGACTAATACATTATTTGACAGACATTTTCCACACGCGATACAGAAAAAATTAATCAAATCCTTACACATTATGTAAGCATGTATTATATTATTATGTATGTTTAGCCAGGGAAATTGTTAATCAAAATTCTTCAAATAAAATGGGCCCAATTGTAGATTATATTTGAATTTATTTTTGAAAAGAGTTTACAGAGCCAACCAATGAAACCGTAATTTAAGTGAGTATGATGAAAAATGATCAAAGATGGTAAAAAGAGGCATGCTGATGCAGAAGTGAGTATTGAACAGAGTACAACCGAAAGTTTAATGTGAAACCCTATGCATATCTAACATCAAGAATAAATTATAAGTTAGATCAAGTATTTCCAGAATAATCTGGGACACAATGATTAAACTAAAGTATGAAAGGAGTATGTGAAATGCAATAATAACCATGACCACCAAAGTTGCACACCAGTTATTCTTTTATTATCAGTAGAGGTGAATAAGAACTCAAACGTCAGATAAAGTTCAATTCTGAGGTGTGAAGATCGTTTTCAACAAGCTAAAAGCTTTATTATAAAAACTATTACTACCTTTTTTAACCGCAGTACCCGCAATCTCCTCTGGGGGCAGACCTGTTCCTCCATCTTTCCAATATGGGTTCAGCTCCAGTTTGTGCAAACCAGCCTGAGCAAACGGAGCCAAACAAAAACATTCTAATCAGTACTCAGAATAACAAATGAGAATTAAGATGAAGAAAGCTACAAAAAAGTTGCACACAAAAAAGTCCCCCTAAAGTCACCTGCCACATTGATTTTATAAACACACACCTGTTCAATGGCCTGAGCCTTTGCTCGCTCTTCCTCTTTCTGCCGATCTTTCTCTGCTCTTCTCTCCGAGGTGGAAGTGGTTTTCATTGCCAAGAAATCAAAGGTCATCCATTCGTCTCTCTAAAAGTCAAAGACAAACCAGTTACAAGCAAAAACAGCAGCACACTGCACACAAAAAGCAGATGATGTCAATAAAGGTGATAGGTCTTATACACAAAAATAGACAAATATTGGAAAAAATCCCCCCCAAGATTTGATGGATTTTGCAGTCACATATGATTTGTGACAAAAAAAAAATGTAACACTGTTCTGATGAGATACACTGACAGTTAGTACTGATAATGTGATTACCTGGACACTCTGGGCTGGACTGAGCTTGTTCTCTGAAGGCTCAGAGGCATCCGTAATTTTCCAAGCTTTGGTGGTTTGTGTCTGAGACTGAGCTTCAACCCACTCATCCGCTGAGCCCTGATGTGTTGGGGGGGGTAAATAAACAAAAGTTGAATGTATAACACAGTACAATATCCACGCAAACTTCAACACATTTCCTTTTCATTCTATAGGAAAAACAACAGGATTCATACACAATATTTTTCATCACCTCATTGCAAGACGTTATGTTATTAGTTTAGCGGTCACGGAGACAGGCAGAATGACTCCATAACCAATCGAGATGATTTTTAATGATCCCCTTGCAGAAATGATCGGGGACTTGCGACTGGGATCAAGGGCTTTGTGCAGGGGCCCATTGTGTTAACCTTTCAGATCCGTTCCCGCAAACCAGCAAACACAAGTTTGATTTTCTAACTTCCAGGCTGCCCATGAATTAATTAAAAGACTTATGCACCGAAAACTGAACATTAATCACCTCTGAGCTGTCATTGGAGCCATCTCCCGTTTCAGATGCCTTCTTCTCCTTTTTGGCCTTCTTCTTTTTCTTTTTAGATTTCTTGTCTTTCTTTTTTTTTACTTTATCAGACGCTTCCTGGAAGAGATGAAGATGGAGGGATTGTAAAGGACACAAGGGGTAACTTTTTTTGCTCCTTGCTGCCACAATTAAGATAACAAATAAAAATGAGTTTATAAAAAGGTACGGTCTACAAAAAAAGATTTCCCGTGTCTCCTCTTGTTTTTAATAGTGACATTGACAGAAGAAGTGTAGCATGTTGCACCACAGTGACAATGTTTTGTAATGACATACATGATATATCAATCCAACAATTTGCCAACTTCTAACAATGACTCTCAGGTCTCAGATCTGTGTACAAGCCTTGCTCATTCTGATTACGTGTACGAGAAAGAAAATATCCTACTTCCTCGATCTGCTGCAGCCTCTCGTTGATCTCAGGGAGCATCCATGTGTCTTCCCCCCTCTGCCTCTTTAGTTGCTTCTTTCTCTCCTCCTTCTCATACTGCTTTTTGGCCTGGGCGACATGAAATAAAAGTTAAAAAAACCCAGCATGAAGAGAAACTTGAACACATCAACATTTGAACGTTCTGATTTGTCAACCTGTAGAGAAGTGTAATACACAAGGCGTACTAAAATGCTCAAGTAAAAGTTGCTATTACAGAGATGCTACTGTCATAATGAACAGAGCGATAGATGCTACTGCCACGAAGGTATAGATAACAGCTCTGGCATTCAAATATTTAACCACCAAATGTCCTGACGAACTTAGAAATATATATTTGAAAACAGTGAGTCATAAAAAGTGACTTCCGCTTCAGATTAAGGAAAAAACAATCAGACACAGCCACAGTCTTTGCTTTGGCCAAATGAACCACAGGTGAGCTCAGCAGATAATGTGGCTTCTGCCTCCAATGATCATCTGCAGGACGTATCGCCCACCTGCTCTCTGAGAGGAAAAGTCAACACGCTGCAGTTAAAAGATAGCACGCAAATGGCAAACTGTGTACATATGCAATTACAGCAACGAGGTTGCTGCGGCCTTGAAACTGAATTGCTGCGATCGAGACATAAAACATGCATGAAACACAGCAGCAGCTCTCCTATCTGCCTCACTCAGTGTGTTTGTTCTGCAATTACATGCCTGCAATCAGACAGATTACCCGGGATTATAAGATCCATGTGACAGCTGGCTCTTGGAGACCGAAGAAAACAGACGTAAAAAAAACATTAGTTTGAATCAAGGAGTAAAAGAAGACCTCGGTTCAGTGACGGACGTCATGCACGTAAAACAAACGGTGGCTGCTAGCCTAGCTAGCCTGCTAGCTTTCAACTGGGAAAAACATGGAGAAAATATTTAACGATTCGTGAGAGCATCAAAACACGAGGCCAACGGACACCCCTGTTGTTTCCGATACTAACTGCTCGTACCTTTTCTAACGCCTCTTGTCGCGCCTGTCGTTTATCAGCCTTTCTTTCATCGATGCTGCTTGAACTCTCGAAACTGACTCCGGAGGCCGCCATGACACCTCCGTCAACGTTACGTTGACGTCATCATACGTCGCCGTGACGTGACAGGTTAATTTGTGGGAGTTGTAGTCCAGAGGAGGAAACACTATAAAGTACAAACCGATTAGACCAATAAAACTGACGTTGTTTGTGAGGAAAATCATGAATAATCCAACGTTTAACGCTAGATTATCTTTCACACTTTTTAAAATAGCATTTACCTCTTAGCTCTTAACAAGAAATAACAAAATACAGATTAAGTTTGATGATGTATTTCACTGCTGTGATGTTGTGTGCACAATCATGCCCCGTCCCCAAGTATTCTGAGCAAAACTCTATATAAAATGGTATTTTTCCACCATTAAAGCTACAGCTAATACACAATCATAATGTCGTTCAAATCTGATTTCCTTTTTCTAATTCTCACTTCAGTATTTAACCATCCAACCTTGTTATTCTCGAATGTGCCCATTACTTCACCTCACTTTGTTTGTTTCATATTTGTTTGGCAAAAAATTTGAAAACGTCACTGAAACTTTGATTAGTCACAGCAGTAGCCAAATCAGAATGACACACTGATACATCTTTGTTCACCTCCTCCCAGCGGCGGGCTGCAAAACTAGCCTTCACATATCCTAAGTGCTGTCTCGAGAAATATGTTGTAACCTGTCTGTGTTGATGCTAAATGTGCCTGAGGTGGATTTTTTTTCCCACAATTACAGACTGTGCTCCTTTTAGAGCACAGTCTGTAATCTGCCTCTTTTTCCCTCCTCTCCTCACCTCATTCTTCTTTCCCCCAAACTTTCTATGCATTTTCGTTGTACCTGTTACTATGACAATAAAGATGATTCTGATTCTGATTCTGATTCTGATTCTGATTCTGATTCTGATTCTGTATCAAAGACCTGATAACAAGTCTGATGGCCACGTTTTTAACCTCATGACAAGTCAACTGAGCCTCATCTTTGTCTCAGGGTGCAGTGAAAGACATTTCTCAGGCTGTTCACAGGCTTCACGGATGCCAGTGGGATTTGGACTCTTCTCACAGAGATCAAGGTCCTCCTGGATTTAGCTGGCTTGAATCTCATTCATGACCATGTAATGAGCCTTTTCAGGGCCTGGCATGAACCCCTGGCACCCTGGCACACGCACAGACTGCCCATGATTCCATCGGAGAATTGATTCTGTCCCAAATCAAATGTCTATTGACTTCTGGCAGCTGATTTTAAATGTCTTGTACACTTCAAATCAATAAGCTACACATGAGGAAGGGATATCATCTGATTTTGATTATCACTCAAAATGTCAAGTTACAATATGGTTCAACAACAACATTCAAATAGTTTTTATTTGTTTTTATCTCTCTCACACTCTTACACCCACCCACACACACACACACACACACACACACACACACACACACACACACACACACACACACACACACACACACACACACACACACACACACACACACACACACTCAGCTTCACCTCAATCAATAAGCCGCAGTCGATACGAGCCACCAAGCCCTCCCCACCTTAATGTGTTTGTCTCTGTGGGTCCCAGAGGACTGAAGAGCCGCCGACCAATAACTCCCTGCCACCGAGGAGCCACAACAAATAACCATGCTTCACTCTCCCGACATCAATACTCCATTATCCGACCATTCATTCTGTCTTTTAGCCGTTTGGTAAAACACATCCTGGAAACAGTAATTGTGTGAACAGCTGTGGCAGAATGAATGGGTATAAAGTTATAAATCAGGTTTATTGCAAAATGTTAATTACCACTCTGTCAAAACTGGAACGTGTTACTTGTTCATTTAGTCATCATTGAGGATGAAAGAGCTTGAATCCCCAACCCCCAACTCTCACATTTTCTCACTCCGAGTAGTGATTTTAGGTCAATGTCTTGCTAATGATTCTCTCATTAAGATATTCATGTTATTAGCTCTTGGGATCTCATAGCAATTCTTGTAATGCTAATAAAATGTTTTTAATTTTAAATAGTTGCTAAGCCTTTGTATAATAATGTCTGCAAATATCAAAGCTGTGACACTACTGATTTTGTTGTTCACCTGTTTTTATGTTCTTAATTCATTTTCATTACACACACTGATAATTATCATGTCAACGTTCCATTTTTTCAAAATGTCTGAAAGTGTTGCTGGCTTACGGTCTCATTTTATTATCTTTGAAAAGGGTGAAGTAGCTTTATGCATTTCAATCTTTGATCTGGAGAAGGGTGAATTTATGCTTTTTACTTGCTAACCTTAGGTTAAAGTCACTCTGGCTTCCTTACAAGACAGATTAAGTCAAAGGAGGCAGTAGATTTCTTAATATAAAACTTCTTTATAATAATTATGGCACATTGTCTCTCAGGAGGGCTGCCTGAAGCCAAACACTTGTGGACTTGCCCATTTTCATCAACATACAAAAGCAGGATCCGTCCAAATAAATGTAGGAGAGAGTACTTCAGGGTCTCTGTCGAGTCTAAGAAATGTCTCATTATGGTTTTCTCTGACAACCTCAGAGCGGACAAAACCTCGGGCTCTTGTTAACACCAGCTCAGACAATTACCTATGACCATGAGGTTCTCATTCTGTGAGATAGGTTTTACTTTATTTCTTTCTTTTTTTTCAAACCCACTGCTTGAAAACCTTTGCTTTTCAGCTTGAACGAGTTTGGATCACCAGGAAAAAAAAGATTGTGATGTTGCATTATACAGAGTAAGCTTAAAACCAGGGTGTCTTAAGATTTACTCCCTTCATTTTCATTTGTGGATTTCTTGGGCAGTATAATTTTCCAACATAAGTAATTGTGTGTTTTTATGCTGTATAATACAAACTCTGATGATATGGCACTGATCATGCAAGTTAATACAATTTAAAGACCTTAATAGACAATTGACAGGGTGAACAAAAGACAAACCAAGTCGACAAAAGGCAAATGATCAATATACAGAATTAATTGATTTCATTCATAATTAAAAATACCTGTACGAAACCACAAAAAAAAGTTTCCCAGAATGCTGAGACAACTAAGGCAAAGTATGACTGAAGGAATGCAGAGTTTACAAAAGTAATTTAATTAGAATTACAGATTATTGTGCAGAGAAAAACAAACACTGGTGGAAGTAGAAGTCCTCATTTTAGCTCTTTGTTCAAGGAAAGGGGTTAAAGTTGTCAAATATACTCAAGAATGTAATTTTTTTCTACATTACTTTGCTAGAAAAGGTTCTTTTAATGGCACATTGGACATTTTTGGTAGTGATTGGTGTCATTTGTACACATATACACACATAACTGTCAGTGTGGATTTGGCAGCTTCATCATTATTAAAGATCATGATTCACCAATTGAATCATAGTGAGGTGGACATCAAATCTTTTTTTTTCCCTTCACTAAAAAAATAGGTAATGTGGTGGGATATTATATGAACCACTCTGAATTCCAATTAAACTTTATTTTTCAAACAGAAAGAGGAAGCTTTGCACTTAAACACTATTGATGAGACTTTATCACTTCTGACTGTATCAACCACTGCCACAGCAAACTTCAGTATAGAGAACTGTGACATTCAGCTGCTTTGATCCCTTCACTGCAAGTTTGAATCATAATCCATGAGGTGTAAGGAGTAGAATATACAGACATTTATGTCATCCAGGATAAGGTCATCCAATACATTCAATACTACCTGGAGAAGCCTATTTCATTACAGTAGGATAATATAAAATAGATACCACAACAAAGGCAGACATTTTTTAAAAATCCTTTATTTCATGACAGAGAATCTTCGACTGAATTTTTTGGTTCACTACATTAACATGTTTTTAACATTAATGAATAGCAAAATCATTACAAATGATGTGCGTCTCGTGTCTAATCGGCTCCTTCAGTCCTTCTCGAGCTCGACACACCAGTTCCCCTGATCATGGTAGCTGCTCTGCACGTTGGCTCCTGCCACCAGACCACACAGCTGCTCGAGCTCCCCCTGCTGGAAGACGTGGTAAAACCGGTGAAAGACTGGAGGCGTGCTGCTCTCCGACTCTGACTTGAGAGCTGAACTGGAACTCGGACTGGGGCTGGCTTTAGAGTCAGATCTTAAAGTGGCGTCATTAGAGAAAGAACAGGCGTGATCTGAGGCCTTCTTGGACGTCTCCCTTCTTTCATCCTTCTTCTCGCCATGTCTTGATTCTCCCTCGCCTGCTTTCTTTCCTCCTTTCAGATGCCAAGGCACCAAGAGGTCCTGGGTGTTAAAGGCCGTGCGGTTGGTGTGCACGCCAAGCCTGCCAGCCACCGCTTGCACGGAGTGAGTGGGCCCGCTGGATTCCTCCAAGTGTGTACTGGCAGGGTGCGTTGATTTCCCATGAGGCTCCTGGCTCTCCTCAGGTGTGTTTCTTGTCGGGCTGAACTTCCCATGATCCTCTTCGTTGTAGTCTTTGAGATATTTGGACTTTTGCTTGTTGTGCTCTTGTTCAAAAGCCCAAACGTAGATGAGGGCTCGACCTCCAGGCTTCAAGAGCCTCACCAGCTCCTTCACTGCCTGCAGCCGACGCTCCTTCAGAAACACACACACAACTGTTAGTTATTTGATTAAAACGCACACATTTTAAACAAGCACATCTATAGTGAAGTGCAATAATTCAGATTAGGAAGTCCGACATTGACAAAAGAAATTACTACTTTGCATGGGACGTGTGTGCTGTGTGAGATTAGAGAGAGCAAAACGTGTGTGAAGCTCATCTTCCTCACAGAGCTCTTTTGAGGCTCTGCTTTTCTGAAATAAGGAGAGGATCAGCGACAGTGAGGTTTGCAAGCCTACTTATGTTCCACGGTGCCTTGTGATGTGACCATGTATTGTTTCATGCTCAATCTTCATAAAGAAAGAAGGAATTTCCTTCTGGAAAAGCATCTTAAATCTTTTCATAGATGAGATATTGAGTACGTCTGGACCAAGTTACACTCTGGTCCAGTTTGCATCCCACTCAAGACTTGAAGAAACAGGCAAATCACGTGCCGAACGGCTGCTGTGTACACATTTATCTCCCACAATACAGTGTGCCGGGCTGAATGCAACACATTGTATGCTGTTGCATTTTTACCAGGTGAAAGCTCATTCGCAGGCTAAAATATGTATAAAGAGGACGAAACAGCAGTGGACTCTATGTCTTATAACCATTGCAGCAAACTATGAAACTACTGAGTCTGTGTGTGCGATTTGCCCACAGCTCTTTGGTTCGTGCTTCATTCAGGCTCCCATTAATCGTCCAATCCAGCTGCACAGGACTATCGTTTACAGCCGAGTTTTTAAACTTTAGTTTTACCCAGGCCAAATTTTTCCAAAACGTTTCAGAGACGCCACCGAAATCCGAGTTTATTCACCGCGTACATGGAGTTCTTTGCAGGCCACTCCATTCGAAAAGCTGAGACGATGAATTCAGAGGAAGTCCCCTTGTAATGGTTGAAGTGTGCTTGTTGAGTACGCACTGTACCTCTGTGGAGAAATGATGTATGACAGCGATGGAGATACAGGCGTCGCACGAGGCGGTGCGCAGCGGGACGCTGAGAGCGTCCGACACAAATGCACGGAAACCCCTCTCGGCACAGATTTGGACAAGGGCGCTGCTCCGATCACATCCCACCTGACATTGAAAGCAAATGCAGAAACACTGAAGAGATTTTGAATAAAACAAAATAATGATGTGAAGAGTGTTAAACTGAAGTACAACATATAGAAAGGGAGAATTGACCATTACGACAAAGCAGTGGTGGTGGGAAGACAGTTTAAGTAAACAGAATTAGAAAAAAAAAAAGACACAAATGGAAGGAGAATGAGGGGGAAATGGAGAACGTAGAGAAATATGTCAAATAAACACAAGGAGGAGGAAGTACAAGACGGTAGCGGTAATCATTTTCAACTCACTTAATCTCCAGAAGCAATTCAGTCAAAATTCAAATGATTTCATCCCAAAAGAGACGGAGACGAGAGGAAACACGACACAGACACATTCAGTCTATAAACTGAGCAATTTTCCGTCTCAAAGTGCGATGGCAGAGCAGGGGAGGCAGGTGCAGCAATACAAATAGGATATCATTGAAAAGCTGGAAAGTTCAGGCATTTCTACACTCATAACAAAAGTAAGGAGTCTCAAAAGTTTTAATGCATAAAAAAAAAAAAAACTTCCAGTTGAAAAAAAAAACCCTCAAACTTGTTATTATAATATTTTGCGATATAGTACTTTGAATTAATTTTTACAGCTTATAAGCTTAAATGACAAAGAATTAAACAATAACATACTTTAGATGGTTCAGTTCAGAGGCAATAAGGCTGAAAAGGTTTCTAATTATTGGTCAAATTATTTTTAAAACTCACTGAGTAATGAGAGAGAAAAAATAGAGAAGAGCAAAAACAAATTTAAATATAGAAATAAAAAGTGACTTTCACAATCGTTCACAGTAATGACTTATCACAGCTGCACAGTCTGAGTCAGGATAAGCTGCTTACACACGCCTCCAAATCCCAAACATGAATATCCCTGTGTGCATACGTAAACAGGCATTTTTAGGATACTGCCATGGAGACGGAGCAAACACAAACAACCACATCCAGAGGAAACCACTCCCCAAACAAGGAGATGTTGTTTTTGTTTTGTTTTTTTTCAGATTTACTCTTTTGAATCGAGACGTGGAGTTCACCCTTCAGAAAACTTAAAAAACCAAAATGAGCTTCAAAGTGAACCATATATGTGTGACTCACTGTGAAGAGCATTACTTTGAGTTTAAAAAGCATAGCCCACACCATCAGCCTGAAGCTCAACTTGTGGATGAGAAACACGCAGCTTCTTGCCTGAGGAAGGTGTGTGATGCAAACTTTACTCAGCGCTGCTGCATGCAGGCCTGGCTTATGTAACTGGGTGCTGAGGTGCCGACACAGTGTCTCACTTTGGGTTTATAAGATTGTCGGGGAGCGAAGCTGGAACCTCTGCAGTTTTTGTGTTGTTTCTGCACTTTTCAGGAAAAACATTCAAACACTGGCTCATCAGCTACTGCTGAACTTCAAAATTCAGAGTATATAGCTCAACTTTGTTGCAGCAAGAATGATTAAAATTGTATTTCAGGAAGGTGATTACTTTCTTTTACAGTTCTAGTTTGCAACTCTGATTCATGAGGACGCTCATGAAACTTCAGATTGTCCCATGTTTATCTCTGCAGATCACAATGCATTTGATCCGTCATGGGTTTTTAAATTCAGAAAATCACCAGTGTATATGATCATTGTGATGAAGTGTAAAAGCAAGAGCCGCGTAAATGTTTCCTCAGTAGGAGTGAATTGTGACACAAAAAGTGTCCGTTCACTCGAGGGGGGGGGGGATGGCACGGAGCTGTAAAATTACCATGGAAAAGTTTCACCTTTAACTTTCAGTTTGCTGTATATGTTTCTGCAGACGAGACCTCCTCTGAGCATTATGGAGCATCTCGACATACTGTTATCCTGAGAGGGAGCAGTTTGTCATGTCAGCAAAATTGGACGGATAAAAGGAGAACTCCCCTTGCAAGGGATCAATGAAGCATTGGGTGAATGACAGGCGTTATCATGGAGCATGACGACACTCACTGCGGTCACCTCCGGGTTGACACCCAGGTATTTCCCGTTGCCGCAGCCCACATCTGCCAGCACGCCGCCGGGTGCGAGCGAGGACAGGAAGTGGCAGACGCGAGGCCAGGGGGAGTGGCGCGTGCTGCTGAAGTGGGAAGCGATGGCCTCGTACACGCGGTGCACGTACTCCTCCTCCAGACGGGCTGCGTCGCTATGGCAACTGGGAAGTGCAGGAGGAGATGGAGGTAATGGAGCTCCTTGACTGTCGCAGGCAGAGGGGAATGCTGGGGAGGGGAAGGGGTGAGCAGTGTTTACGTCGCTATTGCGTAAACATCCCATCTTTTATACTTTTGTTTTGATGAAATGATATTGTTAAGGCATCAAGCATTTGAAAACCTCCATTAAAAACTTTTAAAAACTTTGTGGAGTTCCAATAAGAACGCACTTTAAAACCTACATACAACATGTAAGCCATTGACTTTTCATTCTATATTGATTGTCTTCTAATATTTCTCTCTCTTTTAATTTGCTTTAACTGTGTTTGTTTTATTGTATTGTCTGTATCTTTTATCCATTTTATGTAAAACGTGTCAACTGTGCAGTTTTACATCATATTATTCTTTGTACAGCACTTTGGTGCTTTTTAAAGGACTGAGTGGTCATGCCTTTAAGGCCCAATGAGATCAATAACATGAGCCTTTCTTTGGCTCATTCATTTTACTGAGTGAAACACTTTAGCCTGAGAACTACAACGTGTGTCATACAGGAGGCAAACAGATTCCATGAGCATATCTTTATACAAAAAAGAAAATTAGCAAATAAATGAAATTGTCTTGTTAAGGCTTTTTAAACTAAAATTTGTACTTTTTGACAATTGTTCTGAGCGTACCTAATGTTTGAACAGCTTTGAGAAATGCTGCTTTTTCATACTCCGACCTTGGTTGTTGAATAATTAAAAAATATATATATCTCAAGGTAGAAACATTCATATTCTAACAATAAATTCAAGTATATCATGAGTGACTGGCTGAGGGAATTGTATGTGTTTATCTGTACTGTTTTTCACTGTAACACTTGTATATTATTGTACTACAGATACTACTTGTCTTGTAATAGTAATTACTGCAACCTGGCCAGGTTTCTTTTTAAAAAAATATCTTCATCTAAATGGGACTTAGAATATAGTAAAATTATATATATATAAAAAAAAAAAAAGACTAATTTAAAAGTAAACATAACCGAGTTTTTGGTCATCTCCAACTGAAAAAACAAAACTTACAAAAAGTCACGACATGTGATCTGAAGGTCAATGAGTTATTGATTGCTCATTTGTTGGGGGCAAGTTAATGAGGTAAAAGCAATCAAAGTAAAGGAGACTAAACTTTTAAAATAGCTCTTTGCATGCTGCATATCCGATGAAAATGTCTCTGGATTGTCACAGTCAATCATGCTGCGTTACGACGAAGAAATTGATCCAACTGTTTACCACATCACTGCTATCGAATGCAAACTTGCAGACAAACAAACAAAATCGATGCGTCAAGCGATGCAACGGAAACACCTTGACTATACACTAGACACATCGTGTGTCCTATAGGTGGTGACACGCCTCCTGTCATTCAGAGCAGGATTCACCCCGACACACCTACTTTCTGCTCACATGCAGTGACAATATAATCTCCCTGATTATAAAGACACACCTATATATCATCCTCACCACAGCGGCAGGGTTCGTGTCTGATCTTTCGGAAAGTGAAAGAAGTGCGGGTGCCTCTCTTGCTCAAGGTGAGGTGGCTTTGCGTCCCGGGGTCAGACGTTGTGTGAGAAGGGGATTGTGGGTCGCGAGCCGGTACCATGTCAAACTTCCTGGGAGTGATCCTGGGACAAGATGGAGAAATAGTTATCACAAGTTAAGAATCTAAAACTGAAAATAACTTGCAGTGACAAAAGACGCTGTGGGTGCCAACAAATTCCTCAGTGTTGGACATTCAAATGTATGCAATAAAAGACACAAAAAAAAATGCACTTTTATTTTGACGGTACAGCGCAGCGTCCTGTCCTGAGTGTTTCGAGGGAGTTCAGGTCTTAAATTGGTTAGTGAAATATGGATGACCTCCTAATACTTTTGAAACATCAACTATTTCATGGTGAGTACTGTAATCCAGGGAAGAGACAGGAGAGGACTAGAAAGGTTTGGGTTAAGTTTTTATCAGGTGATCAGCAGCAATACCCCACAAGTGTTCTGAATATGTATGTAGTGAGGTGCTCCATCATGACCAATGATTCTTCCCAGTTTAAAATGGTTCACATTCATGCTGCACATTCTGTATATTTAGGAGCAGGAAGGAGGAGGAGAGGACGGCACGGGGCGGGAGGGGAGGGCTTAAAATAAAGTAGGGAAATCATCTGATATTTAAAAGTGAAAAATCTTTGTTACATTATTCATCTTGTCAGAAGTTAATAGTTAGACAGTAGTTAATTTTTGACATTTCTGCTTAAACTCATTAGGGATCTGTCAGGTTTCCAATGTGCCCCCCCCCCCCCCCCCCCCCAATGTTAAACTCATTCCTACGCCCTTGGTTCAAAGAAACCGGTGAGTCTGACATGATCCAGCTCACCCGTGTGTCCACAAGTATCTGCTCTCTCCCTTCATCACCAGGAGGCTCCTTCCAGGCAGCACCACAGGAACGGCACGGCCATCAGGATGGCGGAAATCCATCACTGTCTGCAAGAATACACAAGCATGTGTGGACGTGACCTGAAGAAGATCGAGACTCGAGCAAATCGCGAGGATGAGCAGCCTCTCGCTTCTCCCTGAACTAAAATGAGCTTGACACCGCCAGCTTAAACCCAACAAACATCTATTTTTAGATGTCTTCATTCATATCGACTGTACATTATGATTATATTTCTTAGAAGGCTACTTTCTTTTTGCAAACCATACTTTTCATTTATTTTATGCTCAAATAGTCAAATGTTCTTCCTTCAGTTTATATCTGTCTAACAAGTCTTCTGAACAATATCCAAGCCATCAAAAGCAGATTTCTTTTGTTTTAATTGCAAAATGTAATAATCTAATTGCCAAATATATCAGTTATCAGTTCTAAAAACACAAAATTGAGCAACGGTGTTGAACGGTGACTCAAACCTACTCGCGTGTGAGCTTTTCATACCATAATTCATGTTGGAACATTTTTAATCTGGTAAATTACACGCCAATCCAAACAAATTCCTCACACTTAAGTTAAATAAGTTGGATTGCACCTTCTAAATGAGATCAATCACATGACATTTTGAGTAAAAGCATCTCCCCTATATCTTATAAAACAGTTGTCATTTTTACGAGTGGTAATTCCACCCAGGATATTTAGTAAAGATCACTAGGATATCATAATTCAATATTAGGACTCTGTATAGATTTTAAAGTTTTAAATAAACTGGAATCAAAGTCGTTTCAACAAACTCAGAGAGTGTTATTCCTTATTAAATACTAATTCCCAGTCTGATCAGACGAGTGTTTCCACTGATTACCTGACAAGCAGGATCGAAGTGTCGCTGTAAGCATCGATCAGGAGGGTCATACTGAATGCCTCGAGTATCAATCAAGCTGTTTACACGTCTTCAAAAACAAGACAAAGCTTCATTGATCTTCAAGAATCCCTTAAAAATATATATATATATGATATCTTTTTTGTGTTAAACACCTGCCATTATTTAGCTTCCTTAAAGCAATTTCCAATAATGGAACGTGGAATGAAAGCCATTAATATTCTTCAGGCGTTGTGTTTCCTGAGTGACAAAACGAGCTAATGAATGAACGCTGGCATCAGCATACTGAATGAACAAACAGATTTAGCATGAACCATTTCTTTTTTCCCTCCAGGTTTGACAAACGGCACACCCGGAGGGACAAAAAAAAAAAAGAAAAGACAAAGCATGTCTGCTCTCTCTCCAACAGTCAGCAGAGGCAGCTCCATTCCAGCATTGGTGTTTGATCCTAATGTTTCCTTACAGCACATAACGGCACCGGCTCTGCTGGGAAATTACATCTACACAATTTCAAACCGCATCCCTCCAACTTCTGAGAGCAGTAAAATTGGATTTAGGAAGAAGAGGCGTGTGCGAGTGTGTGGGGGAGCGACAGATATGGGTTTGTGTTTGATTGTGAGAGAACGCGCCACTCCGGCAAATGATCAGATCCTTCCTCTCAGAAGACCACTACTGAACACACACGCGCACACACACTACAGGACAGTGCGGGTCCCGTCTGAGGTGTATTAGCAGCTCAATGAAACCAGTGGAATGTGACCAAATCGATGTTGAGGCTGGCAGCTACACTTTACTCCAAGACTATTCATCACGCCCTCGCACACTCACACACAAACACACTCACACAACCTGTGTGTGGAAATCCAGTGACATAATCGATTCCCGAGACACTAACCCTGGAATTATCCATTAAAAAGCGATGTCTTATCCCAGAAAGCCCCCCCCCCAATCAGATCGACTATAATATGCTTCTGTGTTGCTATAGAGCAAAAATTAATACCCAGAAAATGTTCATATTTGAGAGTCGATGCAGTCATTGAATGTATAATGAGTAGACGACTGCAACAACAGACACTGCCGGGGCTTTCAAGCGGTAAACGAATCGCTCTTGTCGCATTTACTTACAGAAGAAAAAGCTCAGTATAAAAGTAGACGTCAGAGCCGCTTTTACTTTCATGGTATTTTCCACAATTGTTTTCAGATTGATTCTCAGTAGCTGCAGCTCATAGCAGTAGTTACACCATAAGGTGCAGCAACCCAGCTTTTGTGATGATCTCAAGGTGCAAATATGCTTCGTTTACACAAGTCACTTACGACACATGTTGCTATGCATCCCTGCTTCCAGACGCCTAGGCCTCAATAACGTAGCCATTGTTGTTAACAATGCCTCCAGTGGAGGGCAGCGTTGTTGGTGGGACAATATTTCTAATCCAAACATTGATGAAACAGGTTCTAAACTGCTAAAATAAGTATTTCAGTCCCAAGTAGAGGTTACAATTTTGAAACTGAGGGATAATTTGCTGCCTAATGTTCTCAACTTTGTTTGTGGAGATGTTTATAAACTCTCAACACGAGTCATCGGAGGCGTCTTTGTCTCGGTGTCTCAATGTTGGAGATTCACTTGTATCCACATACACCAGTCAAACCGCCTTTCCTTGAAGAGGCCATTATTTTGGTTGTCTTAGGTTAGATAACTTTATTCTAAATAATTCTTTCACCGTCACAAGTAAGAAGCTCATAGAATGTGTGTGTGACAGACTAACGCTGCTCATAAAGCCAGTGACTTTCAGACAATCGGGGTCAGAAGGGTGTTCATCTCCAGCAATCAAGCTGCAGAGACTCAACCTCCAGCCTGGTTCCAGGTCACATCCGTCACAGCCAAGGGCACTAAACGCTACCGGCGGGGGGCGACCGTCCTCACAGCTGAGTCATTACTGCCACTCTGCATGAAGAGAATGCAAGAGCCAGCGAGACGGCGCGACGGCGTGTCAGACAGAGCTCACATGGACGCAGGATCAAAACACCCTGTTGTGCGCGCACACACATACACACACACACACACACACACACACAGACACAGACACACACAAAACACAGATGAATCACAGGTTGATGCAATGGCAACTAATTTGACTGATAAAACCACGAAGCACAAAGTAACACAAACCCAGTGACAAGTGACAGACATTATATTTATATTTCTTCTCACCTTTTAACTGTTGCATCATTAATATTTTTTCTTTAGACTTTAAAGTGTAGCTTGAGTTTGAATTACTGATGGATGCATCCAGACGAACAGCAGGCAACCCTGTCTGATTTCATGAGGCTGACTGATTAAATCCATGCCCTGTACGTTATCAGCGCGGAGATATTTGATGCTGGAAGTGATGTAAAGATCACAGAAGATAAACGAAGACTTCTTACCTGGGCCTCGAGACTCAGAGACATGATGGTGTCCTCGAAGGCAGAGTGAGTGTCCACATGAGGTGGGATACCTGAACACGAGAGAAACTATGACCTAAAATAGAAAACTCATATCTTGTAGACATTTGGATCCACCATAAGTGAACTTGAAACCATTTCTCTTTGTTTTTTTAGCACTATAATGCTGGTCAGTGTTAAACCTTTAATTGAAACCACATGATTCAAGTACTTTTACTGTTTCCTGGAACTGCAGTATAGCTCCTGCTGCCATCTTGTGGTACAAAACAGTGAACACTGTTTGCTTCGTATTTAACTTGATATGGAAATAGGGAATAAAGACTTTACTTTTCACCTAACGCTCTGTGACTTGAAACTATCCTGCAGGTACACCCTGAAAAAAAAGTACGATTAAGATTCAGTGCCTCCTGCTCTATAGGAGATGATTTATTACTGGATGTGGGGCTAATTCTTCATGCATGTGTATCAGTGTGCGTATACTGTATATGTTACTATCTGTGTCTCTGACATGAGATCTGCCAGTTTCTACATGTGTAAAGTTTGGACTCGCAGACTGAAATCTCTGCAGTACATCATTGGGATTCCACCGAATACCAACGGTGGAACCAGCCTGAGGTACTGATGCAGGTATTTTTTGTGAATTATTCATAATGCAGGAGAAGCGCACCCTGTCCAGACTCGTACTGATTCACAGTCAGCTGGTCCGGCATGGCGTCGATGTGTCTTTCACTCAAACAGCGCTGCAGCAGAGGTAAACACTCCTCAGGAAGACCTGGAAACATGACTTCATATTATTGTTTTGTTCTATTCTTCTACTTTTTAGAATGCGTTTATGTAAGAGGATGCAATGCCTGCAGAAGGTATGAGAAAATCAAAAATGTTTGCCCGTCAGGACGTGGTGGCGATGCAGTGCAAAAACAAGAATGAAAGACAACAGTGCCAGTCGCAGTGGACTGCCTGAAAGCTTCCAGCTCTCAAAACGACCGTACTATATTTTGCTAGAGCTGCGAAATGAGCTTTCTTTTCATTTGTGTATAATGTGATTATTTCCTAGCTTTGTTGATTGATTGTTTGACTTTAACATCTGCTCAACCATTTAAACCGATAAGTTACACTTCCTTTTATTGGAAAGACAACCCTGATTCTCTTTCATACGTTCTTTCACTGTAAACGAACAATGAGTCTAAATATTTATTTACTTTTGGAATATTTGTTCTTTCGATCATTCAGAATCTTTTTTAGTATCCCACACACATATAAACACACATTTTGTCGCACTCATGCACCAAACAGCATGCCAATATGCTAGAAGAATTAATGTTGTTGTTATTACAACTTCTTGCGAATGACAAAATGTTGGCTTACCTGCAGGCAACGGCTTGTCCTTATCCACGTTGTTGTTGTCGTAGCGAAACTCAAAGCCGAAGTGCTTGACTCGTCTATGTTTCAGAGCCTTTTGAGCTAAAAGACATCATTGGGGCAATTCAGCGTAACAATCAAACAGGAAAACTCCTTTCTATTTTGTCTATTAGATCATTTTAAAAATCAGAATACAATAGCAAATCACATGTGTTGTCAGTTGTTTCTCCTCTCGAATTTCGATTTAGAAAAAAAATACAAAACAGGAAAAATCCTATATATATAGAAATACAAAAATCTTCCACTATTTTGAGAACAATAATACAAAATAGCTTGAAATAAGTCTATGATAATGATTTAAAACACAGTTTGGTTTAGTACATGGTTAAAAAAGTAGTCTCATAACTTCTCTTTCATTTGTATTTTCTTTTCATTCTCTAAAGGGATGCTAACCATTTGCAGAGTTCAGCCAAACTATCAAAACATGCAGTACTCTTACCGGTTACATCATCATAAGTGGATGACCAGTCAATCGCAGCAAGCAGCAAAGATTCTTCCTCTGGAGACACAAAGTCTTCCACCAAGACTAAACCGCCCGGCAAAGAGACAGACGAATCCTCTTCTTGAGTCACTGTGGACGAATATATAAAACACATACTGTATGTAAGGCACTGGTGGAAGAGATCGCAACATTAACAGCGGCATATCTGCTATCCCTCTTTTCTTTAATATCTTGAGAAAACCAATGTCTCTTTTAGAAACGCGGTTTTAAAAGTGATTTATGTGGCAGGTACCCGAGTTGACGTAACTGAGATACAGCATGACGCTGTTCTCCCCAGATTGCAGTTTCTGTCCATTAAGGTGGGTGTGAGCTCTCCGGGTGCTCTCTTCTGACCTAAAATCAGAAAAAGAATAACAACACGGTGCTTTCTGAGTCAAATTTCAGGATAATAAAAAAAGTGTCTCACAGTACTGAAACAATGGCCCTGTTGTGCTACAGCATTGCCGCCAAGCTTTACCTGTATGTGACAAATGCATAAGGCTTGTGAGGAGGCATGACCAGAGATTCCACGTCCCCCATCTCCTTCAGCACCGTAGAAAGCTCCTCTCGACTAACGCCATTCCCAAGGCCACCATTAGCCACCACCAAACTCTGCGCATGTGAAAGAAATGGATGAAGAAAAGAAACGAGGTTATCGACATAAAAAATTCAACAAATAATACTCCCAACTTTTAAAAGTCAGACCCATCATCTGACTGTGGAAAACAAATCATTTAGGTACAGTATGTGTAGCCAAGATTGCAGGAGTTGCTCAATGGAGCGTGTCAGTGAGAAGAAAATGAAGATTGTCATACAATCGTGAAGTAACTGGAAGACAGAGGAGAAGGAGGACCTCGCCTCTCCAAAGGATTTCTTGAAGCACTGCATTAATAGAGTGTGGTAATCAGGAGTTGTGTAATACTGCGGCGCAGCTGATGTCAATGTACATGTGAAAGTTTGAGAGCACACGCAACACAAGAGTAGAAGAGATGGGGATGGTGTGAGCAATTGTGCTGTTTTGGTAAGTCACATCTCAAAAAAATGTTCCGTCAGAATAAAGTTAAATCAATTAATTGCAAAATGCTACTGTGAAACAACAATTCCCACCAGGGGATCTTGGGCTCAGACAGGGGGAGGTGGAATTTATATTTTTAATTCATATGTTTTAAGGATGTTGCCAGCACTACTGGAACATATTATCACAATGTAAAAGGCACAGTGGCTTGGAAATGTAGCCATACTCCTTGAACTTTTCCACATTTCGTCACATTACTACAACCACAAATGAAAAAAGTATTTCATTGGGATTTCATGTGATAGACCGACAGTACGCGCCACATCATTTTGAAGTGAAAAGAAAATGATTTGACTGTTTTGCTTTTGATTTGTGTGAACCTCTGTTAAATACTGTAAAGAAACTGTACATTTCTGAAACAGTAACTTTGGATTTCTATCTTGTGTGTGTACAAGGAGACACAAGCTGTCAGTCACGACGGGGCAGAAAATCAACTCCCGATCGTCACACAATATAACGATAATGATGTCATACGAACGTAATTAAATGTCGTCTATCCTAAATTGTGATTAACTTCAGATTTAACTTCCCAGCGCTCATTGTCTATAGAGAACAGCTGGCGAACGGCTATTTCTGGTTTATAAAGGCAGTTTGTCTCGTACCTTCGTGGGCTGGGACGTCGTGCTGATTCCTTCATGCTTCAATAAAGTGTGGCTGGCTTTAATTTGTTTTTTCAAGACTTTTTTCTCATCTTTACTTTTTCTGGAGAGTTTCACGTTGCTATCTACAACACAGTCCATGGTGCGCTTTTTTATTTTGTCCGGGTGAAACGAACATTGACAAAGAAATGTTCCTGCCCGCTTAAGCAGCAGTACTTGGTCCACTGAGCATCACTTTTCTTTCTTTCTTTCTTTCTTTATTCTAATCTTTTTATTGAGTGCAACATATGGAAAGAATATTGTTTAAAAAGACAATATTTTTTATATTTTTCACAGAAATTTTACAAACACTACACATCACTTTCAAGCACTGTAATATTATAAATTGGCACATCCTGATTCAGTTTGCGTGTGCACACTTTCGTTTTAAAAATCACATTTGTTGTACAAAATAGCAAAATCTAATTATTATTTTTTACAACCTGTTGGTAATGTTAAATGTATCAATATGTTTAACTTGTTTCAGTCAATAACATTCAAGAGAGGAGCAGAGTAGAGTACATTTTATTTTATCTATTTATTCATCTGTATTTTTCCCATTTTTTCACAAATAAAAGAAATTCTAAGTTAGGCATTTACTACTATTATTATTATTATTATCATCATCATCATCATCATCATCATCATCATCATCATCATCATCATCATCATCATTATTATTATTATTTTTATTATTATTATTATTTAAAAACAAAAAGTGGTGTGTGTGTGTGTGTGTGTGTGTGTGTGTGTGTGTGTGTGTGTGTGTGTGTGTGTGTGTGTGTGTGTGTGTGTGTGTGTGTGTGTGTGTGCGTGTGTGTGTGTGTGTGTGTGTGTGTGTCATTGTCAGCTTGGCTTTTACCTCTGGTACATTTACCTGTCCTACAATTTTTTGGAGGAGATTTATCTCTATTGACATGTAGGTCATATTATTCCATATTTGTTCTTATAGGTGTTGGTATCAATGACATCAATGTAATATACTGCTTACTATTGTTCTTCTATCAAGGTCAAGGTCTTCTTCTATTGTCTGTTCTCATATCCAGGCCTTATCGATATCCAGTGTATTTTCCTTTGGCTCCATCATACAAGCATTAAATCAACTCCAATGGCAAATTCATCCTGCGTGCTTCTCTAATCTCCCTGCAAAAGACCGACAAAAATGTTGCATGGATCATCCTGCAGGCTCACCCGATACTTAAGGATAGAGATAGTCACACCCACACTCTTATGTTGTTAAAGTTTATGGAAGAGTCTGTCCCTCAAAGGAATGTCGGTCATTTCATTTTTACACTTATCATTCAACAGTCATCAGACACATCACATGTTTTGACAACCTGAGAACAAGAAAAACATTTGTTTGCATTCGTTTAATAATGCAAAAGAACAGATACTGATCAGATGAAAGCTATCACTCACATTGTGACATGCTCATGTTGTTTAGGATTGACGTATTCGTCCACTAGTTTGTGACGTACTTTATTCCCTTGTCGTGCTCTTTGTGTGACTCAGTGGAGCCAATTAGATCCTGCACAAAATATCTCCACTGTCTAACCTACAGTCTGATTAATAACCCCATGACCCCTATGGATATGAATGTGAACTGGGTGTGAGCATAAAACACTCGTAAAGCATCGGTTTGCGAATCTGTACACTGGTGTGTTGTGTGATGAAGCCCTCACCTGTCTCCAGCCATCTAGATAATTACAGCGCTGGGCTGAGCCGCTGGCCAGTGGGAACCCTCGGCCGCCTTAACAGTACCACGCTCAGTTTAGTTCACAAAACAACAGCTGGTCGTGTAGGAAAGCACATGACCTCCCTCTCAAACATGATAACCACACTCTGTCCTTTCAATGCATTTTAAAACCTGTGTAATAAAATCTTCGCTCATGTATCACAGGATGACACATCAGTAGGTCAGCAATGTTTGTCTTTATGGAGGGATTAATCAGGAGGTGCATGATTAGAAAAAAAATTGACTTTTCTCCTTCACAACTTAAAATAATTTTTCCTGAAGCAAGATGTTGCTTTACTTAAAGATGGAGAATAACGTGATAACTTTAGGATGTGTCTGTGTTATCTGGTTTTGTACACCACACTCCTTGGACAAGTCCACAGTTTGTCACAAGGAAAACACAGAGAAACACAAAACAACACACACACATTCATATGCATACTAATGGGCAAATTACTGTTAACACTTAACCCAACCTCTGTGTGCAGGCATATTTTCGGATCATGTAAATAAGCCTTTGGAAACCTCTGTTTTCTGCCAAATAGTAATGCAAGTGAGCTCAGATAGGTGTTACACCAAATTTAGGAGTTACTTGAATACAACATGTATTGCCATCCTTCACTAAAAATCACAATAATGGTGATTTTGTGATAAATATTTGATTGATTAATTGATTTGTGTGTCATCTGCACAACAACGGAAGTTAATGGAGGGTTTCCCAGAGACTGTATAACGTGAACAAGATTGGTCCTATGTCTGTTATGGATCTTGTTTTTAACGACAGGTGAATGCAGGAAGTTTTTTTTTTACCTTGGTGACATGCTTCGGCTGCATCTGCAGCCTTTCTCAGAGCGTCATCTGACGTGTCGGTCTTCATCAGGTGACCGGCCTGACAGATCTGTCAGATTCTGTCAGGCCGGTCACACCCCCGCAGTCCAGTGGTCTCTGGAGGATATAATCCCAGTTGTATGGGAGGATGTAGGCCTCCTCGTCCCGGTTGATGATCTCGATGGCCTCCCTTATCCATCGTTCACTGTTTTTTTTTTTTTTTTTTACCTTGCTGAGGGTATAAAACTTTTCCTGCATTCACCTATCTTTAACAAGAATCCATAACATATGTATTTAGAATGACAAAATGAACACAATTCAGCTAAGATTAGTCCTAACACAGAACCCTGTGGAACTCCATGTTTAATTTTAGTCTCCACTCAAGAGTCATCTTCAACTTGAATGAAGTGGAACCTGTCTGATGATGACCAAGCGCTAAATTGTCCGTGCACTAATTGCGAAGGTGAGCTGGGTGAAAATAAAAGAAATTCCTTTATTCTAGTGTAATGGTACATAGTGAGAGACTCTGCTTTAACCAATCACCATTCCATTTGTAGAAAGCACATCATTTCTTTCGACTGTGATGCTGATGGCAGTCAGATAGACATATCATATAAAAAAAAAGATGCTCCCTGCATCACACCGCTTCTGTTGTGCTTCAGTAACATTGAAGGCTGGATGGCTTTAAACTTGTTCAATCTTAAAGAAAACTGAAGTCGAGGTGTTTGGTCCCAATGGCTCCTGCCAATAAACACACTTTATTTTGGCGTCAGCTAATCTTCCCTCACGCGTCTCCAGTTGTTCAGAAAGGGGCTGCTGGTCTCTTAACTGGCGCACACAGCGCCCATTCTCGACTCCCTCCACTGGCTTCCTGTGCATTTTAGAGTCTATTATTTATTATTTGGTTTGCCTTTAAGATTTTCATCGATTTTAACTCTATGTTCCTGTTTGATGCCTCAAATCATCAGAAGTTCAGCTGCTATTGAAGGCATGGGTGTCCATGAAACTCAGATGGGAGGGGAATGAAGGAAATATTCTCTGTCGTCATCCCAAAATTCTGAAACAATATTCCACATTTGACATGCTGCCTCATTCTCAGCTTTTCTAACTACTCTTAAAAACCCATTTCTGCTCCTTGGATATTAACCCAGCATGAGACTTTGACTTGTTATCAGAATTCACGAGCAGCAATTTGATTTCAAGCTGTGGCTTTTTTTTTTTTAAGTGCTCTTGACGTCAAGTTCAGTTGAGTTGACGATCACTCAACTTGCCTTAGTGGGGGACACTCTTGTTGCTCTTGGTGATAGAGATTATTTCTGAAGACGTGAAAGGTAAAACCATAATTTCCACAAGTTCTCTGGCATCAATTCTGAGGCTTGAATTTCATTTTGTGGCAGGGAAGAGTGGCAGCAGATGCAAAAGCCCTGGCAGCACTAAGCCCTTTTAGTAGCTCATGAGTGATCAGCAGGGTAATGAAAGCCACGTGACGCGAGCGAAAGCTGACCTCTACATCAGATCTCTGTTTCCTGAGTCGGAAACAAACATTGACCGTCTAATTGACACCTCATTTCACTGCATGCTGTGTTATAACTATGTTTGTAACAAATAATGGTCTTGAAATTTGAATCTTAGTTGGGAAACACTGATTTCAGAAATCAAAGGTGAATGACAACATTATGCCCCTAGAAATTTCAATCTGAAGTTGAAAACAGGAGCTTAATGGAAGATTTCTCCTGTCAGTGCTCAAGGTCAGCTTCACCTCAGCCACCAGCCAAGCTTGGAAAAAAAAAAAAGCAGTGTAATGATGAGAGCCAGGGTGAAGCTATCCCATGAGTGTGCCATTAATCTTCAAAGAGTAAGGCTGGTAGCCAATGCCTTAACTTAATTTATCTGGCATGGCATTTTAATTGTGCAGGAACAAAACGAACGCGCTGGTTTTGGTATTTATTATTTATTTATAAAATAGTCATGAAGGTTGACGTGCCATTCAGAAACCACTGCTTCTGAAGATTTCCACAATGTGCTCATTTATGAGCTAAATATTACTCGTGCTACAAAAGCATTTGAATTGCAACATGGAATTCAATCAATCCTTCTGTACTTCGGAGTCTAACTGCAGCCAAGAAGCTTATAATCCAGGACTGGGAACAACATGGCTTCCTGAAAGCCATGCATCAAATCAAAGCATTGGTTTTGGTTCTATTTGGCCTCCCCTCTCTTTTAAAAGATTGCATTGTTCAAATGGATGCTTTGTGGGGATGTGACAAACATATTTAAATTTACTGGACAAAATATCCACAGAGCTGAGGACAGTCAGGTGGGATCCGCTCCTGCCTGCCTTCCCGAAGTTACTGTTTCAATGGCAAAGAAATTGGACACTATGAAAAAGAAAAGGCTTAGTTGTGTGATGGAATCCACATATCTAAAGAACATTCAGACTAAACTGAAGAAAGGTGGAATTTATTGAATGAAAGAAAAGTCTCTTTCATCCTTTCTCCATCAAATATTGTGTTGGATCTTTTTAAAACTTATTTAATTGGCTTTCATAATTCGTGTCCCCATTGAAAGTCAGACAAACCTTTGAATTTGAATTTCAACCATTATAGATTTATCTCTTCATAGGATCACCATCAAATGGGAAAATACCGTTCTGACTGCACATTAGCTTAGCATGTAAAGGGAAAAAAACTTGATGTGTTGAATAGAATGTGTTGTTAGATGAAACTCAACATCCCATTGTTCAATTTAGCATCAATGGAGGGCAGGAGTCAATTCCAGCAGATGTTCAGTAAAGGCAGGGTACTGCCAGGACTACTGGAGTATTTGGACAATAAAACACACATTCACAGGGAAACATGCAATCGCCACACAGAAAGGCCCCTGACCTCAAAACGGGAAGTTTCTTGATGCGATGCAAACATGCTCATTGCTCCAGTTAATATGAGTTTAGTCTACTATGAAAAAAAGGGCTCCTCACTATATCTTATAGAATAGCAAATGTTCTGTTTATAGACATATTTAAAGTCACTGCAATGGGTTTCAGTGAACTGTCGACTTTTGCAAAGACTTAATGTCAAGAAATGTGATAATTTGTTCCAATTTGTATTTGTTTATTTTGCCGTCAGACTCACAGCTGGAATCTGTCGCTTTATAATTAGCAGCCCTCTTATTGCCTGCACGTCGATGCACGTACACACACACTCTGCAGCCTTCTACAATTTAGGGGAATGGTGTCTGTGAAGCCTTGTTGACACCCCTCTGTCTCTGCGCTGATTTAGAAGAAACCCTGCCAGCGCGCACACACACACACAGACACACACACACACACACACACACACACACACACACACACACACACACACACAGTCACAGCTGTCAGACCGACAGACATGCCAGCACACTTCGACCTCTTTTATTCAATCACCCAGGCAGTGGATCTCTGTGACAATGGGAATCCCGGGGTCGAATAGCTGGTGGTGTGATGCTGGCAGAGCAACAGGCCGATAAAATTGCAGCCGTTTTGATCTGTTTAATCCTCTGGGAATGACCTTGGAATCCTGTGATGGAAAGGTTGAAGGGAGCTCTGGTGGCGCTTTGTCCTACTGTGCCCCTTGTGTGCTCCGTGTATACAGAGGAAGGTGCGAGTGCGTCGAGGGGGTTTAACACGTGTTCAAAGATAAGACTGTTCTTAGCAGCTGTCAAGTGTGAGATGAGCTGGGAGGAGCTGTGGCGATCTGTCAAAAAAAACTTTTTTGGCATCAACACAGTATAAAAGAGGAGGAATGTAAGGATACAATGGGTGTGCATAAACACAGGAGAAAGAATCAAAAATTCTTCTTTAAAAACAAAAATCCAGTTGACAGCACTCAGAATAATGATGCTTCTTCTTTGTTTGATCTGCAGTGTTACAGCACGTGTCATTTGTGGGGTTTCAGTTCGATCTCAACAGAGGAGATCAGGTTTCTGCTGCTGTGCATGAAACAACAAAAACAAAACTAAAAACAAACATGGTGTCAGAAAGGACTAAGATGTGTCATTACAAAGAGGAATAAAAGATTCAAAATGATATCAATGATTTTCTCCTAAATTCAAGTACTGACACGTAAGTTAGTTTTCCCCTTATCTTAGCTGGATGTAAAATGTATTCTCGGGATTTCAATTTATCTTTAATATGTACCTTTCAAATCAGACAGATATAGATAGTCCTTAATTTGACCATTTCCTTGAGTGATTACAAACTACAATGTCTTAAAATCATCCAAATTACATTTAAAACATATATTTTTATTATGAGTCTTTAATAGGCTGGGAGTGGTGGTCGAGATCAGTCGGAGATGTCAACATTTAAAAGTACTTTGTCGGGGTGCCACAGTGGTTTAATGGTTTGTGTCCTCAATTCGTTGCAAGAATGAAGTGTGTTGAAGTCCTTCCTGCATTGAGTTTGCATGTTCTCATGCTGTGTGTAGTCCTGTTTCCTCCTACTGTTCACAAATCAGTTAAAGAATGCCATGCATGGTTGTGTGCCGCTCTGTGTTTGCACTGTGGTGGACAGCTGAATGCTCCACGGTGTAAACTGCCTTCTGGGATAGGCTCCAATGTCCTGCGACCCTGAACAGGATAAAGCGGCATTGACGATGAATCCATGTAAATGATTGTGCTCATGGGGGAACTTTCTCCTGGTCTGCCCAGCTGCAGCAAATTGAGCCCATTGGAATTACATGAACTCATATATTAATTCGGATGACTTCCAAGAGATACGACTGCAAATGGCAAATGATGTACATATATCAATTGAATTGTTCTGAATTTACACGTGCAGTGTACATTTATTGCAGGCTTTGTTGTATCTTAAAATGTTTAAAGACCGAGTTATGCGTAATTCAAGAATTTTGGTAGCAGGTAATCCTGCATTTGGTGTCCTTTAACCTGAAACTCCTGTAGGGAAAACAATTTCCCAGTGATTCACTAAATGCATTTAGAAAGCATACAGCACAGCGTCCAAATGACAAAGCACTGGCTCTCATCCTCGGGGTTTATATCCGCTGCCAAGCACCAAATGTAGTGTGGTGTGGGTGATTCCAGCACAGTGAGCAGCAGGGTCGACCTGAAAATAGAGAAAGGCCGCCCTCTTCCAAAAAGAGTCTGGATTGAAGTCTGTCCTGATATCCCCATGGATAGGCTACATACCGCCTGCATATCCCCTCAGTCCGTTGTGTAAATCCTGGGCTTCAGCAGACCTGTTACTGCATCTCATTCTTCTTCTTTTTTTTTGGCTTGCTTTTTTTGAGGTTCCACCGTCAGTGTGTGTGTAGTGTAGACAGTATATTTTAGTCAAGACTGATTTCTTATTTTGTTGCAATACCTTCATATTCAATCATCTGCTGTATTTCTGAAGACAGAAAACGATGTTGGCACATTTGACTCACACAGTTGAATGTAAACTCACAGTCTCATGTCACACGCCTTTTCTCACGCCAAACAGCAGTTCTTCATTGAACTTTATTTGTTTCACATTAAATGTTGATGTTTTGACTCCCATTAGAGGTAAAAGCAATATATGACTGTGTTGTATTTGGTGCTGTGTAAATAAAGTTGAATTGAATTGAATTGAATTGAATTGAATTGAATTGAATTCAACTCAATTCAATTCAACTCAATTCAATTCAATTGACCTATTTAGAGCTTTCATTGGGAAATGATCACAAGGTATGGCTATTACATTCACAGTTTCCAAAAATGTCACTTCATCGTTGTTACAATTTCTTTATTACTTTTGTTTAAGACATTTATTCAAAAGCAGTGGGATTTATTGAAGAGAAGGTTATTCTTCCTCTTAACACTGGTGATGATATATCCTCTTCCTGAGGTTAGATGACTGAGTCCTCATCTGTTGCCTGTTATCTGAATACATTAGTAATGAATAGAATTTGTGTATGTATTAATAACAAATACACACAAGAACTGTGACATGTTAACAGATAACATGATTAAGTAATGATATCTCAAAATGTTTCTCTTAGTTTGAACTCAAAGAACTTTAAACATATTCTCAGAATGTTCACATTTAATGTGCTTTCTTTCAAATACGTGTCAGGAATGAACCAGGATTTCTTTAAAAAAGAAGAGCATTATCAATTCTAGTTCGCAGTCGTGCATTTCTTTCGTGGAATGTTGGAAAATGCCGGCTTCATCGGTTGCACAATTTCTGCAGGCCTCCATGTGCATATTTTCAGGACTTTACCCTCAACAGTATGTTTTTCACACTACTTCACTACTAATAGTTAGCTGGCCGATCATGTGCATGGCTATCATCTACTGTTCAGCTACAGGTCTCCTTTTGTTACCACAGTTACTAAGAAAATAGCCCTCATTTTATGTCCTTCACGAGAACTCTGGCTGGTTTTGGACCACTTCATATATGTTTCACATTGACAGCATGAATCAATAAGTGACAGGAAAGTTATTGGAAAGACCAAAATCCTTTGTATATTACATTTTGAATGTCTGCTCTATTATTCATCCTAGTCAAGTTCCTCCCCAGATACTGCATGATACTGTTACTGTTTCCTATATTCATCAGATGATACAAGTATTGTGTTTGGAGCAACTGTAATCCACGGAGTGTCTGCAATAATGCTTTATAAATAGTGCTCTCTCTCTCTCTCTCTCTCTCTCTCTCTGTGTGTGTGTGTGTGTGTGTGTGTGTGTGTGTGTGTGTGTGTGTGTGTGTGTGTGTGTGTGTGTGTGTGTGTGTGTGTGTGTGTGTGTGTGTGTGTGTGTGTGTGTTACAGGCAGAGACCCCGTGTATGGTAATGGGTGGTAAACACTTCACTGGACCAGATTATGGAAAATAACACACTTGATTGGCCGTTTGGTCGACGTGTGACATCAGGCTGTGTGTATGTGAGCCATGGGCGGTCCGCTGAGGATGGCTACTTTAGGAGAAGGCCAGGCCCCCCCCGCCCACTGACAGCAGAAAACTGGACAGATGCTCCTGAGAAGAACAAGTCAGAAGCTCCCAAGAAGAATCTTATCTTGTTTCAGGTCAAGATAAGAACAAATAAAAACCTCTGGTTTTGTTTCCAAATCAAAGCCAAACGAAACAAGGTAAGCGGAAAGAAAAGAAGAAAAAGGAAGTCACTAACGATTGGGCAATTTTGCATCTTTTCCAGGTTCTCAAGCCAAACATCACAACTCAAGAAAAATAAAAGCGGAAGTGGATTAAACTGGATTAGTTAAAGTAGCGTTGTAAAAGTGTGAAAATGTGACCTTTTCATGCTATTATGCTCAGCAATGTTTTAACTCGTCACATGTGGACTTCTGTTTAATAATACAGAGAGCTTTGAGAGCTTCGGCATGTGAATGTCGAGGGAAATTGTGGCCTCATTGCTTTGCTGGCTGATGGTCAGTGTAAACAGACGTGGTCAACCATTGCTCTGATCCCTTGAACCTGTTGTAGCAAAGACGATCACAACAACATATAGCATACCTCTCTCTCTCTCTCTCTCTCTCTCTCTTTCATATTTATTTTTTACTGAGAAAGGTGTAATATCATTGTCATCTTAGCATGTTTAATAGAACATGTCTTTTAGAACATCTTGACTTTTTTATTGACTGGCTACTTCCTTTCACTGTGTTTATTGTACTTTTCCCCCCTCATTTGTAATAATAATATACTAGATGTGTTACATGAGTTACTCTATTATTTTTATATTTCTTTCTATTGAGTTGATACTTTGTATCACTTTAGGTGGGGCTTCAGTTGTGTATGATTTGTCTTATGGAATTATGTTTTTAGGGGACTATTAGAAATTACATAATACGCTGAAAGTCCCTCAAAAGCTTTGCTCGTTCCTGTAATTGCATCACACATAATGCTTTATTCCGTCTCCATTTCTTCTCTCCCAGGTTGTGGATCTGTGTTCAAAAATCGAGTCACACATATTACATCAGCAACCTTTCCACTCGTCTCCTTCTCTCCACCCTCTTCCTCCTCCTCCAGCAGCTCCCTTCGCTCTTCAACATTCTGCTCTGCCTTCTCCACCCAAGGTATAACCATGGACCGCTCGGTGCAGGAGCTGTTCCTCAACTTCATGATCGTCCTCATCACGGTGCTCCTCATGTGGCTGCTGGTGAAAACTTACCAGGACTAAAGTGTGGAGCGAGAAGAGATGCGCTGAAAGAGATGATGGGGGGAGATGTGTGTGCAGGGGAGCCGGCATGGGAGCCGTAAGACATTGCTGCTGATTGAATTTGGTCCAGACACAGTGTTTACATGTTTTTCATTCTGCAAGGTCACTGGTCTGATGCAGTTCTTCAGCATGCATAAGGCCAAATCTTTGTGTGGTGGCTCAAGTCAAAGTCAATGACAAACTAGTCTTTAATCTGCTTTTGTAAGATTTATTTTTCTTTTATTGTGAGCAAAAGTAAAGAAAATGGATTTGAGCTTTAAAAAACTAAAACCCGCTGCTCGAGGAAACACTGCAACGTCATCAGAAACAGTAGCGTGTCCACCAGTCCATGTCACCGTGTTATTCATTTTGATATGTTGAATGATTCTATTTTGTGCATGTTTCGAGTTTGACAAAGCAATGACTGTGCTTTCACTCATGAAACAAAGCGCCAACTTCAGAAGCATTGCGTGTATGTTCACTTTTTGCCATTAAACAGTCTTTTGTTTGTTGGATTCATTTTAATGTTTCATAACACCAACTTGTGTGTTCATGATTGTCCATCTTTTCTCTCCAGTTATTGTATTCTTTACAGTGGCAACAAGTAATATTCAAATCATGCTTTGGTTGTACTTTAGGTGGTGCCGTTGACTTCATTATTTTAGCTTTGTGGTGTAAATGATATATACTGTACTTGCTTATTATATACACCGCAAAGCTGCAGATTCAGACAAGGTTGTTAATTATTCCTCCTGCTGCCGGTTTGAGTGACACAACGCAAAGTCTTGTGGCACAAACATGTCCTGCAAGACAAAACTGAGGGAACTTGGAAAACTCTGACTTCTGTAAGTATACCAGCAGCACAGAATTGGTATGACATTGACAGTGTGATTATCGATTTGCTCATTTTGGCTCATTATTTAGAAGCTATATTGATTCAAATCAAACCAAAATATGACATAATGCACCTTAAAGAAGGTTTTTGTTTTTTTTATTGACAGCACTTCTTTACAAGCCATAAATGTGAGTGCATGAGAAGAAAGATGACATGCAAAAAACACATGGTAGTAACAAAATAGAATAAATATGTACGACTTGAAGTGAGCACTTAAGCTCCACATTAACTGCAACTTTGCAGCTTTCCATCATCTAAAATGGAAATATTTAGGAGAACTGTGAGAACATTAATTGCAAAAATAGATCTGGGACGATAATTAGAAAATATTACAAAACAATTAATGACACGACAAGAAACTAAAGATAAATTGCAGATCAAATAGCTTTCAAATCACTACATTATATTCCTGTTGTGGGTTTTTGGGGCTGCTGACAGAAAATCCTTATCGTCTGTTTGCCTTGCAATGTTTCTATATAATAAGATGCATACAATTTTCTGGAGTTCTTGTAAAGACAATTTTGAAAGCATTGCATGGTGAACTATACATGTTTATATCTTAGCCATGGGAGAGCCGACTAACTTACACACAATGTGAATATTGTGAATGGAGTTGATCTGAAAACTATCAAGCAAGGAAAGCATATTCAGGGACTAAAATACAATTTCTAAAACATCTCAGTAAGGATCCTCCATGGGAGGGGTCATTATTACAGCAACATAATGAGGATCACATGACATAAGGTGCTACAGGCTTAAATTTAAAGGATTAATGTCCCTCTGAATAAAAGAAATGAATTATTTGGCTCAAATACTCCTCAGGGGTGTTGGTCTTTGTGTGACACTGTGGTGTTAAAGACTCTGACTGTCATTTTACATCACGGAAAAGCGTTGGAAAGCTGGTAGATACTTATGCATGCAAGTTTTCAATCCGCTCACATGTCACCGGTGTGCGCTATGCCTCATGTCGTGTCACTCCATGGATCTCTGTATCTGTTGAAGCTGATGAGCTGACAGTGAAACTCAGTGAGTGCCCTGGGCATGGGTGCAACTTCCTCCCATTGACTCCTCCCACTGTAGTACACCTGCACAGGTAACAAAAACACACATACACACACACACACACACACACACACACACACACACACACACACACACACACACACACACACACACACACACACACACACACACACACACACACACATATGTGGTTAAAAAAATAAGGGTTAATAAGAAAACAGATTGATATATGCCAGTAATCTATTACCAGTGGTATAGTAGTAGTAGTATCATACCATTGTAGCAGTTTACCCTGGCAGGTGCAATATTTAAGCATGGTAGATATTGTGGTGTGTTTCAATCTCATCAACATTTCATCATTATAAAACCTCAGCTGGGCTCTTGTGATTTTACATTTTGGTCCAATTAAGAGCAAAAATGAGGAGGCATGTTGAAATGTTCTTGTAAAACCAAATTGTATTTATAATAAAGGGTGCAGGTTCATATCAAGTAAATTGATTAGCACAAAAATAATATCTTTGGTCACTTATTTGTCCACTAACATGACAAAATAATAACTAAAAAGTATTTTTTACTCAGCCACTTCTAGGTCATGAAATAGTGATCCAGAAGATCAGCTTAGTCAGCAGTCAAGTCTCACTCGTACCTGAACTTCATCAGTGATCTCGTCGGGTGAATAATCTCCGCCCAGTATGTAAATCCTGTTCCTCGTACCCACAGCACCAGCATTGAACCCAGCGCATTCAAACGAGCCTTCACCCTTCCATACACAGGTCTCGGGACAAAAACTGTAGACCTGAATGAAAAGGAGAGAGCTCTATTTATAAACAATGTATTTAAAAAACAAAAAAAAACAAATGCTGCGATCATATAAAACTCAATCACTGTGATTTCATAATTGATACATTCATTGATGTCCATCTAATTCTCACCTTATACGTGGAAAGATCACAGAGGTGCAGAGTACTATTAATTGACACAGCCTTGACAAGAGTCGCATGGAAGAACTGGCCAAACTCAGCCACCAGGCGGCTCCACTGGTCCAGTTGGGCGTCATAACGAAAGAAGCAATCCAGTGATGGGTTAAAGGAATCTGTGATCTCAACCTCTGACCCCAGCGTGTAGATGACACTGCCACAAGCACTGGCCTCAGGGTAGAAGATGGCATTGGGAAGTGAGTTGACAGAGCACCAGGTCTGGGTCAGAGGGTTATAATACTCCACCTAAAGCACAATTGATAATAGGGTTTTACAGCAGCCAACAATAACCAAATTCCATTTTTTTTTTTTTTTAAAGGAAATATTCTGACCTCCAACAGACTGGGAGATCCGCCTCTGGAACCTTTGGTTCGTCCCCCAATGACATACACTCTGTCCAGGCAGGTCACCGCAGTGTGCATGGTTCTGGGCTTCAGCATGGCTGGCGCTGGTGTGCAGGATAAAGTCACGGGACAGAAGCACCAAACTTCATCAGTAGCCTCATGAAATGGTTCGGCCACATGGAGACGTATTGCCCGACAACAGTTCCCACGACAGCCGCCTGTGACGAACATCTGAGTCGACAGTGGAAAAGGTAGTGACTGTTGACATTGCAGTCAAATTTCCACCGGCACTGTACAGGGAATTATAGTGAGCAACAGGAAGATCGAGGAGTCCAGGAACATTTTTTTGCCTCCGCTTCAAAGCTTTTATCTTACAATCATCAAATTGCCTGAGATCATAGAGATAGAAAGAAACTAACACAATTTGCAAGTTCTACAAGTTTCTATGACAAGCCATTGGCGCATTTATTACGTATTCTTCATATTGGAAGGAAATTATGTGTTTTAAGCATTATATTAATGAGGTAATCCATTAAACTACACAGATCTGAGTCTGATACGAGATCAACACCTCAACTAATGTGTAATATTGAACACGGCAGTTGGGATTTGCCAAGAGAGCCAGATCCTCCTCAGTACACCGGATAATGAGTATGACCAGTCACTATTTTGGCTAGATTAACCTGTATAACATAGAATTTAAAACAACAAAACAAAAGTAGACACACACAAACACACACACACACACACACACACACACACACACACACACACACACACACAAAACACTAAAATTCACTGACTTTTTTCATTTGATCTCTTTTATAGTTTTTGCTCACTAAAAAGCAATGAAATAAACAGTGGAGGTAAATAAAAAATAAAAAATTGTATTTCCTAGACCTTTTCATGAGGATCCAAGCAATGGTGGACTGGGACATAAGAACAAGCAAATAGTTTGTTAATGTACTTACTGTCAATAGAAATGGCAGGTACCAGAGTCTAACCTGTTTGATTCCCCGAATACATGTTTTGTTCAATTTCATACATTTTTCAAAAACATTATACAGAATTTTTATGAACAAAAAGAACCCCCAAAAACAAATCAACCAAGTATGTTGGAAAAGATCCAGCAGAATGGATTTTCAAAGTGTACCTTCTCTGCATAGCTGGTGAGAAAAGAGCCGGGAGGGTCTGGCATGGCGGCCATCTGCCCTCTCTGTGTTGTCCCCAGCTCTTTCCACTGGTCGGTTTCCAGACAGTAGCAGAAGGTGTGGCGGATCTCTCCATTCTCCTCCGTCTTGTGGATGTAGATGTAGCTCTGTGTGGTGGCGGGCCTGGCGTCGCTCAGCAGCCCATCGTAGTGAGTCTGTCTGCTCTGTGCTTCTGAGATCAGGGCCACACAGGACTCGTCATCACAGAGGAGAGCTTCCGAATCACGAAGAGTCTGGGGAGCAACACAGAAACGTTCGGTCTATGAAGATACTATAAGCAGCTTCAAATCATGAATCCAATACACACAGTGGGTTTATACCTTTAGTGTAGCTGTGGGCAGATGGTGAAGTCGGGTTAAGGACAACAATCCCGGGAAGAGTTTTTGTCTTTCTGGGAGACTGAAGCGGATCCATCTGAGAAGTGACGTCACAACCGTTTCCTCGCTGGGCACCTTGAGGGCATCTGACCTCAGGCAAGACTCCAAGACATTCAACTGAGGGTGCAAGAGGAAATAATGAAAAGTGACTGAAAAGAGAATAGAGTTTGTTCTCTTCTGAAGCGGATTGCCAGAACTAGAAATGAAATGCCAGAAGCCTTTTGTTAGAGCCGTCTGGAATTAATGACTTTTTTTTTCATGGGTAGAATTTGGATACATATCATACACACATTGATTTCTGAAATACTATCCTAACAATCACATGACTGAAATTATATTGAAGTAGCCTTGATTTATTCAGCTTTTTCCAACTTAAAACTAACTACAACTTTTTTTTTTTATATCTGGCTGTTACTTGGAGTTATTGTGTGATGGTACTGAGAAGTTATAAGTTATAAAGATTTCTCAGATTTGATAGTTGTACTGCAGAATTTCTCAAGGCCATCACAGTGACAAAAGCTCTATTTCTTTGCTTTCTAGAAGTGTTTTAGATTTTCCAGATATCAGAAATTATGTAGATTTTATGATTATTAGAAGTACAGATGCCAAATCCTGTCAGAGGTGACAGGATAGGAATACAGAGTCGTAAAAATCACTCTACATGATTGGGCAGTGTAGTAGAAAGTGAATGTGATTGTCTGAGGTGTATGTTTGATTGATTTGAAAAGAAAAAGGTTTCTGATGCACAGGTTCCCAGAGCGTGCAGGTAAAACTCGGGTCGATTTCAGGCTTCACCTGCATGTCCATGAAGTCCTGCGTTTGTGAAAGGTCCGAAAAGTTCTCAACCACAAACTCATTGGCACTTTGAAGGAGAGAGGCTGAGCCGTACGCCTCCGCCAGGGAGTAAAGGGACAGACAGTTACAAAGATCCATGGTTCCTATCAAGAAGTCACTGCACGCTTTGGACAGCACGGGCACCTGAGAATAGAACAACAACATGGAAACATTTAGGATGGATAAATAATTTGATTGAGAAAATAGTATTATTCTATAGGTTCAGCCGACAGAGCATCTTATACTGCAATATTTGTAGTATAAGATACTGCAATATTTGTCAGTATTTGTCAGTGATTGTAATCTTGACTTGTTCCCAGAGAATTGAATCCATGTTGGCCCACACTGGCGTCTCCACTCACTTAGACCTCTGGTTTGATTGAAACACGGTGGAGAGGTGCTAGATATTAAATGAGCCCTTCTGATGAGTTGTGGGAATCACCTTAGCAATCACACTCTGCAGGTGATCGGCTAAACCTATTTTATACTGTAATATCTTTCCATCGAGAAGGCTCCATGGGGGCCATTCCAGCGTCTGCCAAATTTAGTAATGCATATCAAACAGCTGCAGCTGAGTTGACACACTCCAAATCTCTTCAGGAAATGTCTTCGTATTCGTATTTTACATTGTTTACTGTGCTGAATTGGCACATCGAAATGTTCTATTTTCATAAGCAACAGGCTAAGAGGGGAGTGGAGGCAGACGGGGGGGTATATATATATATATATATCATGCCTACAACTGTACCTGGAGAAAGGATGAGAGCTGAAACAGCATGTCTACATTGCCATCAGTGATGAGTGTTTCTCCTGAGTAGGCAAAGTCCAGGAAAGAGCTGACCGTGACCGGACACTGGTTACCCAGTGTAACTGAGCCATCATCACGCTCACGCATGTCCACCTCAAACATGGCCCTAAACACACACAGCATGACACAAATATTAAACAAAATTATAACAGCACTGCCAGAGAGAAAGAGAGAGAGAAAGAGAGAGAGAGATCGACACCTGAAAAAATCACTACATGCTGCGAGAACACAGCGGTGACAAGGGAAGCTCTGTTCCTGGACTTTAATGGTGAAGTCAAACAGCAAGTCTCGCTCCCTGAATGACCTGAGCAGGCTCAGGAGCTGCAGCCCATGGGACTCAGACACCCGCAGCAGCGTCCGACGCTCTGGGGCTCCGTTGCATGGTGGAGCGGTGCCAGGTTTGCTTCTGGGATGACCATTAGTCAAGACAGAGGTCGACTCTTGATGTTCATCCATCCTGGCAAAATCTGACAGTACCAAAAAAAAAAAAAAAAGGTCACTTGCAGTGCAGCAATTGAATATGTCTGATACTGCTGGAGATGTATCGCAAAGAGTCACATATTAAAAAGGAGTGTGAAAAAGTAAGGCTAAAATCACTTAGGCTTCAGTAGATGATGATCAGCCTACTTTCTGAGGGATGTCACAGCACGTCCAGTATGCTCCTCACAACATCATGCATTGCATTGAGGCACATTACACGTAACGTCACATAACAGCTTGATGCTAAAAATAAATACACACGTCACACACAGAATACCTTAGAAACACATGGTTAAGTGAAGTGAAGCAAGAGAAACCCTCCTCACACCGTCAGAACCTCGGACAGCTCATGCCGCTCGAACTTCCGGAATAGAGAATTCACGCGAGGAGTCAAACTGGTGTGTTTTGGTTCAATCATTTATTATGCATTTTATTAAAAACCTTAAAATGTTTGCTATATATATTGAATTACTATTATCGAGTAGTACACAAGCTGTCATTTTGCTTCTTTTTTTTACTCTATCGTGCGTATTTACGTTTTTGTTGTGGCGGATGAAGGAAGCGCAGTGACTGCTGGGATATGTAGTCCTTTATTGAGTCTGCAGTCGGTCCCTCGATGTGACGAGCCGTATTTTTTTTTGTGTTTAATCACCTTGATATAAAATTACTCAAATACATAACACCACCAATTTGTGCTTATTCGTTTTTGAATAAACAATCAAAAAATAATACTATCAAATTTAGGAATCACATGAATGTCAATATGGTAAAAACCCAAAGTACAAATAATACCAATAACACGATATATTCTTGAAAACAATATATATTTTATGTCAATATGCCAAACATATCTACATTTATATTTTGAGATGGCTCGGCATACTCGATGTATCATAGTAAGAAGAAATAAATGTATATCATATAAAAAGGTTTTTATCTGCATTCTTTCCCCATTTATATCATTACATTTATTTCTTGTGAAATTGTGATGATTATGGCATTGGGTTAATCAAACACTAGGGCTTAGCAACATTTTTAATATTTTAACATGCTAATGTACATTTATAAATGTAGTAATTTAACCATGTTAAAGAAAAGTATGGGAAAATGTAACTTTTACTTTGTATTCTATTTTTGAGATACACCTGTATATTAGGCTGAATGCATTTTGGGGAGTTGATTATTGTTTTCATTTATAAAAACTTGATGGGTGTTGCTTCCTGCTTCCTTTGTGGCAATTCAAAAACAGCATTTGTTTATCTTTTACATGTTAAAAATATAACACCTTATATTGGATTTGAGCACATGTATATTGGACAGATCCTTAAGTCAGAGGTCTCAAACATAAGGCCTGTGGGTGAAAATTGGCAATATGCAAAATGAAACAGTTATGGGAGGAGTTTTCTTGGGATAGTTCACTGTATTTTGCACCAGAATGTATCACTAAAAATTGGCTTTATGTTACTGCAGTCATTTTCCATGGTAACTGTTTACCTTTGTATACATATAGACATTCTTATCACGTATACTCTGCACCACAATAGCAAGGTTATGGCACTATTTCACTGGTCAGGCCCACTCAGAATAAAATTGGAATATGTATGTGGCCCCTAAACTAAAATGAGTTTGACACTCTTTACCAGGGTTTGATGCAGTGTGATTTGTCACCACTGAATGGCGCTAGTTCATTTAGTACAAACAATCATTGCTGATGATGCATGGGGCCACAGCATTGACTGTGAACTACTGAACATGAACTTCTCTTCATGCTGCAGTACTGTTCCACCACCACAGAGCTGCTGCTGCTGCTGACCAGATGACACATTTTCACGCCTAAACACACCCGCGACAAAGACATATAACAGCTTATGCAAACTTGCATCGCAGCACTAATTTTTTTTTAGTTGAATAGAAAAACAAACATTTAAAATAAAAAATAAAACGTTTTCAGAATAAACAAGTGTGAGTGAAAACAAAGAGCTGAGTGAGCAAATAATCTGACCTCTGACAAGTTAAATACGTAAAATTATTATTATTATTGTTGTTGTTGCGATGTTTAAACGCGTTCTCTAACATACTGGATGAAGAAGAACAAAGAGAAACATTCCTCCATCCCGATGCCTCTCTATTCGGCTCCGTGTGAAATCAATTGATATCCTTTTTATTATTGGAGCGCCTCCACGTCACGTTATCGCTGGGTCGGTTATCGCCCCCTCCTTCCTTCCCTCCCTCTCTCCTTGCATCCCTGCATCCCTCCTCCCTCCCTCCCTCCCTCCCGGCAGTGCATCCCCATCCCCCACACGGTGGCCGTCCCCCCCCCCCCCCCCCCCCCCCCCCCCCACCCTCCCCCCCCCTCTCTCTCTCTCTCTCCGGGTGAAAGCTGTATTCTCAACGCCACTGGCCCGACACAACGCTGCCGCTGGAGCCGAGCTAGTCCGCACCGACGAGAAACACGCACACACATACGGGATAAGAGCGAACGTACAGGAAAGAAAGAAAGAAAGAAAAATACAACAAATCCTCCTCGTTCATAGACCGAGTGATTTCGGTAAGTGTTGTTTCTGGAGGGCAGGAGTGTCCATGTGTCGACTTGCTGGTTGTTGGGGGGGTGTTATTTGTATTTTTCTTCCTCCGTATCCCTTCGATTGTCCTCCGCCGCGGCTCCAGCGGGGGGAACTAGCGGGGGCTAAGCTAAACGGCTAAGCTCACACAGCGGCGCTTGGAAGCTGGCAGTTTAAGTGAAAGCGTCGATGTTTCTCTTTTAGTAACTTAAGTCATCGGAGGTTAAGCGGTTAAAGTTGCAGTTGTTGTCGTCCCCCGTGAGACTCCCCCGTCCACCTCAGGATTCTCCATTTTCGCTTAAATGTAAAAAAAAAAAAAAACACACACACACAACCCCCCCGATGCTAGCTCGCTAATTAGCGATGTGGGCAGCGCGTGCGGAGGGATGCGGGGATGCTACAGCGGGGAAAGAAGCTAAGCTAACGTTACGATTATGTGACGGATTCCTGCGTCGGAATGGCCGAAATCTCCATGCTACAACCGGGGGAGCTAATCTGCCAATAATTGGCAAGATGGCATCTCGGAGTTGTTATCTTGAAATCGGCTGGATTTTCAAAATGGTGTCTTAAGCTTGTTTGAGTGTGACCATTTTTGTCCAACCATTGCTGTTTTGGCGTTTTGCTCGCCGTCTGTGGTATGCAGCGGACCTCGCTGCCAGTGCATGCCACACTCCGGGCGATAGAAAGTACATTATTATTAAACACCGATGTGGTGGGGGAAATACACGGGAAGTTGAAAGCTTCGGTGTTGGGAGGGGGAAAGTGTGTTTTGGGGTCGTTTCTGGCCGACTTCGGACGAGTGTCTGCGCCGCATGTGAGAAGCTGTTCAGTTTATCCGGATAGAATAAGAAAATGTAGAGAGCTTCAAAAATAATCATAGCGACCATGTAAGAGAAACTGCTTATTCGCTCATAACGAACAGTTGTGCATTTATAGCGTTCTTATAGTTTATAATATTCTATCAACCTCTGGATGTTTAGGTGCACACGTTACCAGGGCTGCATAAATATTAGATATCCCATAATGTTGAGTGTTGCATCATGATTTCAGAGACCATGTATGATCTTGGTCGTGCATTTGGAGACAATTCTAAGCAGAACACAACGTGGTTGTGCTTTTTTTTCTTTTTTCTCCTGGGGTTGGTGATCACATGTGTTCAGTTCCCTGCAGCAGCTTTGTTCCAAAGCAGAGTAGTTTAACTTTGTTACTTTCCTTTGTTTGGTTTTGTTTTTTTGTTCCTTCTTGCTTTATACTCCTGACTTCTGTTCTGCTGCCACCAGATATGATGTGATGTTGAAATAATGGATTACAATTATCTAGTGAGTATGGCTCAGTCTGATTGGCCAAATATGTTGAAATGCAAAGTCAACTAAAGTTCACTTTGTTGCAATATGTTTTATTCACAATGGTGATATTTGACCTTTGCAATATATTGTGCAACTCTGTAATAGCTTCTTTGTTATATTTATGATGACCTCTTCTATTACCAAGATATTCAAAATGCATATTTATCAAGACGTCTTTCTCTGCAAGTACATGTTGGTACACACTGATTCTATGGCAGGCTGGGATTTGAACAAAGATTTCGTTTCTCTGAGGGTCCATCTGCATAAAGTTAATCGTTACACTTTAGTCAATGTTTACATTTCTAGCTTTGAGTTAATGGTTACATTTTAAAAGACACATCCTCACTGCTGAACCTCAAAATTGCTATTGTTTGGCATTGACAAGTTGGTTAATACAAGTCAACACAAATCATTTTCTCTTTCCTCATTAATGTTCCTTGTTAATTGAGCTTTCTCTGGGTATATTTTGCATCAGGGCACATTGGTAAAACTGGTGTGCTGGAATTTACCCAGTTGCCTTATGATTACATTCTCGTGCTGCTTTGCACTAAAAACAAAGGGACGTTGCGCTTTCATCAGGGCCGCAAGGCATCGATTAAATGCATGATGAGAAGAATTACGATATGACTTGTGATGAATAAACATGTGAATCGATGGCGTTGATTGTATTTTGGAATATGTATCCCATGTATGTCTGCAGCTTCACCAGCAGTGTTTCAGAAGCAGGCCAGTTTGTTCTGTTTCTGGTCCTTCTCTCAACTTTTTGTGTTCTTCTGACTTTAAGCCGCCATTTGTGAAGTGATGTTGAAATGCAATCTGTTTTCAATACAATCGCGAGCAGCCGGGGCTTCATCTGATTAGCCAAATGTATTGATATGCACAGTGAATAAATCCCATTGCATTTTCTGTCATTATACTGTTCGTTCCCATTCAAGATGACGTCAGGCCCGTCTGGCCTCGGAACTAAACTGAGTCTCTGATGTTTTTTGCACCACACTGACATTTGTGAGATATGATCGAGTGATTGGAGATGTAATCAGAACATAATGGGGAGGATTTAGGGTATGACTGGGTGTAAAATATGGAGCTTCACTTAGTGCAAAAAAGCCAGGGCTTCTTTAAAATGCTGAAAATGTTCACCCATATGACTGATTTATCAGTGGAATGAATCCTCTCTGACGTCATCTCTTTTTGACAGGGATTACTTTCTTTAGTCAGTGACTACTAATTCCAGTTAATTCAAGAAGCCTTATCTGTCTGGAGGGATTTCTGCAATACTACCGTTCCCATCTCGACGAACTCAACGTGAGCAAACTTTGAACAGTTTAAATATTCTGATGAGTATACTAGCAAAATGCATAATTTCATGTAGATGTGACATTTATGAAACTGTCATGGTAGAGATGTCTATTAATGCAACCTGATAGATGGCTAAAGCAGTGTTTCTCTTTAAAGGCCATGTACGATCTGTTTAAGTGAAATCAAGAGGAGTCAGGCAGAACTGCATCCATCACATGAACGTGTATGAAACACAAGGACAATGGTCCTCCTTGAAAGCTCCCGTCAGAAATGAGACCAGAGTGCACTCACAGTGATCAGGGGAAATCTACTGGGTTGTTTTTTTTTGTTGTTGTTGAACGTAAGAACTAGAGCTATCGGAACAGCAAAAACACGGATGATGAACTCGGCTGTGTATTAATCAAACTGTTTGACGCATTTGCTCACTTGCTTTCCGTCACCAGTCTAAGGTGACCCCTGTGTGCCGTGCTAGAGGAAGGCGGGGGTAACATGCAGGGTTTTGGCATGTGCTGAGCGCACACTGGTGTGTTTGAATGGTGGGCTGTACAATGCCACCATAAAAGCGTCAGACTATTGAACGCTGCAGTCACTTAATGTTGCAACAGTCGGTGCCTCCACAGGACTCTTGTCTTTTCAGCACTTAATTCCCTCGTGGTTTGAGACACTTAATGATTTGCTCATCAGAGGACAGTGAGCGAGGCGCTCGCAGTCGACTGATTCCAGATCACCAGGCACATGTAGTAATAATGCATTTTATTTCTAGTGCACTTTATTTTTGAGAATCTGAAAGTGCTAAGACCTTCACCCTCACCTTCATTATCATTTCTGTGTGAATGTGGATAGATGCACACTTGTCCTTGGATTGACTGGCTGAGAAGCATCTGGCCAATGATATTGTGTATATATTCAACATCTGATGCCTTTAATTCAGCAAATAAGCTCAAGCAAGCCCAGTACTTGAATAAATTATTTAATAATTTCTCAAAAGCATTGAAGAACTCCCTGTAACTGCTCTTTAAAGGTGTACAATTCAATACGTCCTGTGGCAAACGTATTTCCCTTATAACTGTATGAGAAACCCTAAAAAGGTTGCCAAAAGAATAGATTTAAAAAAACCAACAACAATGTGTTCCCCATAGACAATGTTTGAGTGAATAATTCTGGTCTCATTTAGGGGTTTGGCACAGGAAGGCGATCGGTTTGAAGGATTGCAGTTAAAACACTTAATCTGTCCTCAACCTCAGTTCAAAACACTTCAGATGTATTAAAAACTCAACTGGAACAACGTTGCTCACTGAAACTGTTTCAGAACAAGTCATGACTATAAGTATTATGCTTGATAACTATGTATTCATCAAAGTCATTGCGTCTGTTCATGAACTCTCAGTTAATTCATAAACATTTTTTTTTAAATGTTTTGTTTTTGCTGCAGGTGAAATCTTTCATTCAATATTGCAACGTTAGTGGCTTCAAGGAATCTGCAAGAAATTCTGAATAACAATACCACCCGTGGGCATTACATTCCAGATTGAATGCTGTAGGCTTTTTTCCGGCGTACTTCTACTTTAGTTAAAGTGCAATGCTGTTGAGGGATTTCAGAGGAAATGACGCACTTCATTGTTGAAAATAGCCAACAAACGCTGACATTTAGCAAACTTAACCCAGCACAATCCTCCAGGGCCCAAACCAAAGGAATCATTCTTTACCCGCATCTGTGTTCAAGTTGATGATTAAAGGTTTTCTTTTTATTGTTATTATTATTATTATTACCATATTTGTTTTGATTGCTTATGTTCGTGATGCTGTAGCCATATTCATTTTAATAAGCACTCAGTAGGTGTGTATGTGACATTAGGTACATATTGATGTATGTAACACAGTATTCAGGGTTGCATGGCAGTGTTGTTACTGCAATCAGAACTAAAAGAAAACGCAAATGACATGTTTTGGCCGTGAAGAAAAAGGAAAAAAGACTCTCTTTGGTCTATAAATGTGAAATAGGATTTCCCATCAAGAACTTATTCATTACTGAATTACTGTGAAAGCCTCTTTTTGCTTTCGAACTCCACAGAGTAACACTACTTGTTCTTTCCTCTCTACACAGCCTTCTTATGTGGAGGGAGGGAAAAGGGGGGCTTTATTTGAATCGTCATTGACGAAATGACCGACGGCATCATAAATGCAATACTTGTGAGCGCTCAAGCCGATTGACCCACGCATTGCGAGCAGAGATCTTCTGGCTGCACAAAGACCAAATCAAATGTGGCGCTGTGTGTCAACGCATCATGCATGTTTCATAAAGGCAACACGTCTAGCCAGCTGTCAAGGCTAACCCTGCTAGCATGATTTAGCTGACGATCCCACTGCTGCACTGCCAACACGTTTCCACTGCAGCTCATGCTCTTGAATTTTAAATCTCGCTAAAGCTTTGAACAAAGTCCCATCGGTAATTGTCTGGATCACACAGTGTGGTAAAATACAGGTTCCACCCTCAGTTGCACATTACATACCGGATTGTTCAGTGTGGATACATAAAGCTGGCTGTATCATGATCGTTCACATGCCCGGTGGTCACTTGGTCAGCTGGATAATTGGAAATGCTTAAAGCAATTAATCACTTCATTATCAGGTGTGTTATAGCAGAATGGCATTTTTAAAGGGTGCTCGCCCGTTCAAAAAGATCCCGGAGGGATTGTGTTCTGAAGTCCTGTCTGCATATGATGGGAAAGATCAGGCAGTGTGTTACAACTAGTGATTAGTCTCATTATTGTGCGGAGGAGTTGTAAGTGTAATTTTACAGGAGTCACTTTGTCCACTGCTCTGTCTGCAATTCTCGTGAGTCACTTTTGCAGCAACACAGGTTTGGTAATGTAAAAAAAAAAAAAAAAAAGATCGAAAGACGTTCAAAACACTATTGGCGCTATTTACATGTGAATTGCGATGTTTCATCAAACTCTAGTGTGACTTGTGAAGCTGTGACATATTTATGACTCTAAAAGCATCTAATCATTTAACTTGGAGCTTTGCAAATGGAAAATGGGATTTTTTTTTTTTTACATTAATTTTTTTAATTTCGTCCACTAAAACATGTATTCATCGACATGAAAAATCTTAATTTATTAATGGTGTGGTGTCAAATAAACCATCTTCATCACAGTTTAAGTAAAAATGGCCATCTTAGGAAGCCGGGCCTTTCTAACTGGCTGACTCCCAAAATCAACAGGATTTTTGCATGTCATCTGATGTCTAGTAATTCAAATAAATGCTGGGTGTTTTAATAGCAGATCCTGTTCGCTTTATGTAGCCCTCTTTGGCCCGAACTGCTTTAGCTACTGGCTCATTTAGCGTTGGATAATTGGCACATTGTTTGCTGAGCAAGTTTCAACTCGCAGTCGGGGAAGATTTCCAGTGAGCTCGCTCTTTAAACGTGGTTGCATGGTGATTGATCTTTGATCGCGGCGTGTCTGCATGCATGGCTGCTTGTACACCGCAGCAGGTGAGAGATGTCACAAGGAATAAAGCAGCAGGATGAAAGGTTGAAGTGATCCCCGGAGGCCGTGTTGGGATGCATTCAGCTGTCATTTATGTTGGGCATCCTAACCTCAGCGCAGGCGTACAGACGGACAGCCGTATGGATCAGTGCCGCCGGCTGACATTTTATTCGTAATGCCGACAGTCACAAATGCTAGAATTTTTTTTTGAGCTGTGCCCTGGTACTGGTGATGCATTTCAACAAATACACGCTTATTGTTGGTCTATCTGGGACATCAAACTAAAATAAACACAGCCTACCGCAACATCTATGCAGTAAAGGCTGCCATTGAAAGGTAATGGTGTTGACGTTAATGTTTGTGTTGAATTGATTTTAGCACAGTATGGGTTCAAAGTAATGACCATTTTGTGGTCTGTAATTTGTGAGGCTTTTAAAGGGAGATGTCTGATCCTGGCAGGTATTCTCTTTTTATCAGTGAGGCTCGAATAAATACAGGTGCAGCTGTTGGATGAGACTGGACTCGTTTTTAACAAAAATACAGGTTTGCTGCCTTTAAAAAAAAAAAAGAAAGAAAGAAAAGAAAAAGTGCTGATTGCTTTTAAGCAATTTGGCAATGCCACCCAGTGTGGAGCTCCAGTTATGGCTGGATGACGGTCTATAACGTGGGTTGACTCAGCACACACACACAACATACATCTATATTAAAGACTTTAAGTTCAGGTTACAAGTTGCACCTTGATATCAACATACACCTACTGTTTTCTGAAACAAAAACAATCCACCTCTCTCTTTGGTCTATAAATGTGCAACTGGAACACAGTGTCTTGGTTTGGAGTCTGTACACTCAGAGTGGCGCCCCATCCTCTCGTCTAACCAGGTGCACTCTCGACTGTTGTTTTTCTGGCAATCGAGGGGAAAATAAACTATGTAAACAATGGGACTAATTATAGCTGAATGTTTTTAATGGCTGTTTGATTCAAGCGCTTGTTTTTGTGCATCAAACAATGCAATCAAGTTGTTTGCCACTGTTGGATCATGAATTCGATATGACTTTTGGCTGCAAACATTCAGCAGATACAGAGCTGATTAAACAAATAACTTTTTAAAGGATGGAACTCATTCGAACAGATTTGGATGTCTTTACTGGTTGCGGCATTTATGACATAAGATGGGCATCTGTGTCTGTTATTTGTGTTCTCACATTCATTTTATTTCTGAAAAATATATTCCTAAACAACATTCATGGCAATTGTAGAAGGTTCAGAGGTCCCGTAGAGCTAGAATATGAAAGAAAACCATAGGCTTGATCCCTGTTGTGTGTGTTTATCTGGCCTGAAACATCTGAGGCAACGAGAGAGTGACTGGCATTGATCAGCACTTTTAAAAGCCCCTGCTTGTTAATAACAGCAATTGTGTTCAGAGAAACGGTAAAATATTACTGGTTGCTATTTTAACTACGTATAATGGCCTCTCTCGCTCTCTACCCCTCCCCTCCCCCTCCTGTATTTGCAGAGTCCCACCTCCACCTCAGGCAATAATGTCGGTCTATCTGCTGTTAATATTGCCTGGAGGTATTGATTGTTTGTCTAGGGTTTGACTGCCAAGTCCTAGCTCATAAAAGTGTGTGCGTGCGCGTGTGTGCTCAGTCTGGCCGGTTTGTTTAAATATTTACAAAGTAATGTTAACAGTGTTGAAATGCTATTAAAATTCAACCTCCAACTCGGGATTATATGAGAGTTTTTGCCTTTTCAGTCATGACCTGCACCGATGAGTCTGTTTTCTTGCATTCAGCGTTGACTGGTATTTCTGTGCGTATTATGACAGACAAACTGCATTTCTGTTTTCTTTTTGTTGTTTTCTTAACCTTATGTGATAGTTTAAATGAATAGGTCTGGGAAACTGAGCAGTGGTGGCTTCGTCCAGAAAACAAGGACACAATTTGTTGTTGTTTCAACATTAAGACGGCGAAATCCTACTGTATCGATCCCCTCGGGGAATTAATTTCCCTGCTTTGAACCTGTCCTGTTCAAAGATCACCTTAACTGCACATACTCGGAGAAGGGGGCTGCCGCAGTGCAGGCTTGCTCAGGAAGCCAGGGGAGTAACCCATTAGCAGTGGGATTTGAACCTGCGTACCCCTGAACACAATGCGTGTCCATGAAGGCCATTTTGTGCGAAACTATGTATTGAGAGGTTGTTGTCTAGATTAGTGTACAAATACAGACATGTTTGTGCATTCAAGCAAGACTACAATAGTCTATAAACTTTACTTTCACAACATGCGTTTTGACTTCAGCCGGTTTTATCACTCAACTGTTGTTACATGATTAAAGGAAAGGCACTCGGTAGAACGCATACCACATTTCTTTGTGACCCAGTTAGCAACAGTAGCATGTTAGCCGTTAGCTCATTTGATGCTAACTAGCCTGTCAGGCAGCAACATAACTGTGGATTACTGAGCGGGGCACACAGATAAAGAACTACCCGAGTCAATATGCTCACACTGGCTTCTCTGGATACTTGCCGAACCAAGATATTAGCTGCAGGCTCCAGTTAGCAGTGTGCTCGCTGATGGCTAACATCAGCGTCCTTGCTCACAGCGGAGCTCCAGTGTGTCCACAGCGGAGGAAATATCTTGACACTCCAGGAGCTGGTCAATTTCAATATCTAATCGTTTGGTCCTTGGATGTTAACAGATCATCCTTGGAAGATTTCAACAAAAAGTGGGTAACATACATACATATATTTAAATAAAGACATAACCTTCGCCCTAACTTTCGTTGGTGAAGATAATAACATGAACTTGGCTATTTTCTTCGAAGACAAAGGTATGTCTACTAAAAAGGCTTTCGAAGCATCATTTATTCTACTGGCTGAAAACTGTACTGGCAGCCATACTTGTGCACAGCAACATGCAGCTGGTGGTGACCAAATGCTATCAGAAGTGAGTCCAATAAACAGACTTACACTGAAGTTAATCTGTTTTGTACATGTTTTTATGATGAAAGGTGGAATTTCTTCACCAACTTAAGCTGCTGTTGAAAACATCTTTTTTTTTTTCTTCTCAGTATTGTTTTATTATACTTAAAATGTCTTTGGTTGGCTTTTACAGTCTTTAAACCTTTGTTATCCCACATTCAAGGAAGGCTTTGTTTGTCTTTTTTTTTCTCTCCCAACATTGTTGTAGTCTGCTATATGCAGTGAGGATTCATTGAGGCATATTATTCTATGGTCCCTTTAAACAAAGTTATAAGCTCGTTATGAACACCATACAGACTCTTGGTCCCTCACACTGTATTGCTTATGACCTTGTAGCTTCTTCCACCATAAATGGCCCCATAAACCATTATTTTATTATAAATAAAAGCTGTATCTTTGAATTTCACCTAAAAATTGAAGGGTGAGTCCAATTCCTGTGTTGTGTATATAGGACATCATTCTTAAACAGCTGTTTAAGAGTGTTATTTTGCTTAATTAAAAGGAAGTAGCGATATAATGTAAAGCAAAAAACATTACTGAGAAAGTGCAGCCCCTTTCTATGTATGATTGTAACTAAGATCCATAGAGGTAGAAATTTCCATCAGCGTACTGTGTTGGATTGTATTTATTTAAACGGAACAGGAGCTTAGCGTGGAGAAATGATTTCCGTTTTCAGTGGGAGGCCTCAGTATCTGCACACAATCCAGGGATGTAGGCCCATGAGGTGTGTGACTGATGAGATGATTTTGGAAAGGAGAATAGACAAGGAGGAGGAGGGAAGAAAAAAGAAAAAGGGGTGGGGGGGGGGGGGGTGCTGTCCCAAAGTGTACAGTACTGTCCTAGATCTAAAATAGCCCAGAGCTGTTTGCAGCTCATAGCGAGAGGGCAGGTCTGATTGTGAGGAGGGCAAGAGGGATTTCATCAGGGATTCCATCACAGCACCTCTCAGTGCTGCAGTCTTCAGCTTGATTATGGATATCTCTTCTCATGGTGATAGGTTTACGGCTCAGAGCGATGGTGTGTGCTGTTGGATGTGATCTGGTGTTTAGGGTAAAATGAAACCTGGTTTTGTAATCAGCTCCAAACATCGATTCTCTGTTGAGAGTGGAGAGATTTCTCTAAAGAGATGACTTCCAGGCTTTCATGACGTGGACTTTATCCAGAGTTGAACTTGTGTGCAACACCAATATTAAAATGGATATTTTTGTTGCTTATTCCTCAAAATTTATTTGACTTTACAAATCACAATAGTGTTTAAGATTTAGCATAGTTTTTTTGTCTTGGTCATCATAGGGATGCAAACAATCCAAACAATTAAACATCTTCCATTGCAGCTGACCATTAGTCAACCCCCCCCCCTTCTCACGGCTGTGCTCGAGGAGACTCCAGTTATAAAGCATTTTTATTTTCTCTTAAAAGCAACATTTGTCAGTGTTTTTGTCTCGGTTAAGGTTGTACGCTAGCAGTGCTTGCCCCACTCAGGCCAAATTGGCATGATTTACCCGGAGACACTGTGATCCCACCCAGTCGGAGAACATCACACAGCTCATCGCCACAATGACTCGCCAAGATCAACTTCTTACTTAAATTTGCTCATTCAAAATTCAGGGAGTGATTAGAATACATTGTGCTGAATTTTTGTGAGCACTTTGGACAAGTTGAGTATTCTAAATCATCAGAAACTGGAATTAATGATAAGAACACTTTTTGTAGCCATACTTAAAGTGATTCGGGTTCAGACTAAGGAATTCCTAGTGAAACTATTTACTTCGACTGATGCTGTTGTTCAAATTTGATTATTGGAAATGTGTGGTTGTGATTTCTCGCCCTATTTTTCTTCTCATCACTGTTTTCATTCCACCTTCACGGTGTAGTTGATCCACATCAAACTAATATGCTATAGATGTGCAAAGAACCTCGTTTAACGTGTGTCTCATTATCGCAGCATTTAGTTTGAACATTAATTGCTTTGTGATGTCAGCAGGTTATTGGCAAAGGATTTCTCTTTCGGTTTCCTCTGCATACGACCCGAGTGAATCGCTTTCCCTCCGCAGGATTAAGACCCCCCCCCCCCCAAAAAAAAGAAGCCGTTCAGTTGTATTCTCTCCCGTGCTGAAGTGTGATAACGCCCACTGGTTTTGATTTGTTGCTTAAAGAGTAGATGCCTGGTGAGGTATTATGTGGGAGGATAGTCAGTGTGGGGGTTGTGTTGTATTGTACATGTTCTCTCTCTCTCTCTGTGTGTGTGTGTGTGTGTGCGCGCTCATTATTACCTCTTCCAGTCCCCCTGAGCTGCAGGCGCCTCCCTTTATGGAGTAAAACCATCATTATTGTTTTGATGCATGCTCATATTTTATGTTGACACGCACAAATTAAACACCGGAGCACAATCTGAAGATCTGAAAGATGCCTAAAATGGACACATGCGAGAACCAGTTTGGCTTGCATGCAGACAATGCGATGTTTATGCCTTGAGGCTATTGCTGGCGAGTTCAACCCAAATGAAGTTCCGCTAATGGAGTGTAATCTTGTAACAAAGTCCCTTGAAATAACTCTGGTTAAGCCATGAAGCAGAAAGGCCTCCTTAATAATGTCAGTCAGTAGTTAATAAATCTGTGTGTGTGTGTGTGTGTGTGTGTGTGAGCTCTTTGTGAGCGCTCATATATTCTTCCTGCATTTTAATGTAGGTACTGCAACTTTTCCCACAGTTTATATAGCGGTACATCTCAAAAAATGCAATGCTTTCAAAAGATCTTTCCCGATAATTAAATTAAAAATACCGCAACCACCATGTATTTATTACACTCAAAGTGAAATATTTCAAATCTTCTATTCTTCATAATTGTCTTGAATATTGCTGATACAGTAATTTACAATAGCGTTCAATCCCCCGAATTTTCTTTTAAAACGGGGAGACTATAATGATCCCAATTAAGATGGAAAAAACTATGCTTTAGGCTTTTTGGATAAACAATAGATGATGCTATTCCTATTGATGAAGATGCACTCTGACCCAGCGCTAGAATGAACTATACTAAACATGGACGTGATAATTATTCATATTTTATCGTTCCTGACACGTTTTTTTAAATTTTTTTATTCATGTGCCAGTTAAAACAAATATTTCAAACAGATCTCTCCAGTTTTTAGCTGCAACTGTAGCCATCATTTACCAGTTGCTACAAAATGTTTCATCACAAGGAAGAAAGATACTGATTCAGACCCGTATTCTTAGTGTTTGTACAGTCTCTCTGCCATGAAACATTCACAGGAGGTACTTCACCAGTTTGAGTCTGTTTTTCAGTACAAATCCAATTTTCTGATAATGTTTTTCATCATCACAAAGCCACACGCACGGGTAACTGAAAAAGGAAAATAGTTGTGGAGCTCGACGTGGAAACGCGGCCATCGGTTTGATTGTCACAACCTACAGGAAAGTGTATTCGCTGTCGAGAGATCAGTGAGAACGCTTCAAATCGCACGTGCGGTTTCATCCTCCCTGTCGGAGTGCGCCGTAAGCAGCGCGCCTCTGATTGATGGAGGGGATGTTACACTGCAGTGAGCTCTGCTGTCTTCAGAGTCAGGTGTGTTTGTAATGAGAAGAGAGGCGAGAGGGGGCACATAAATCAGCTTGTGTGTGTGTGTCTGTGGGGGTAAGGCTGCTAATAAAAAAAAGTGTGCATCTCCATCCAGACAGCTGTTGTTAACAGTCCTCTGTGGCTACAGGCAGTGCTGCATCGACATGGTGTTCCTCCCTCCTTCCCAGCGAGAGCTTTCTGATGTCTGTCAGTTACTCTGCGTTCTCGAGAGGACCTCAGTTTGACACATTTACTGCTTATATTTGCATGTGTGCGTAATATCTTTACTCTTTAAACGTTAAACTGCCTTGCAGAACTCTTATTTTGACATACAGATGGATCATTAAAAACAGAAACGGGTTGTTGAATATTTAAATCTGAACATTGATAAACGTTTGATTATAGGGATAATCAAATCTGTTTTAAAAGCAGGAACAATGTTGACCTTATAAAATGTAGTATAATTCACATCTATGTACAACATGTTATTGTTCAGTACTTTAATCATTCACTGGTTTTAAACAGCATCTTTAAATGAAATACATGAACTGGAGACACGCGCCGCAGAAGCTTGTGATTGGCATTTTCATTTGTCTGTGTTTATTGACCAATTGAGGACTCTGGAGCTGTAATGAGCTGTCACGGCATTGATCGCTTGATTGACAGAAACTTTAATCAACAACTAGTCTGATTATCAGTCACCCTTTTCTGAAGAGCTTCATTGAATAACCGTTAGCTTCAGTCTACAGATTCTGTTTAGTTTTTTTCTCACTATTTGCAGGATATTTCTCGATATATTATTCAATCTGTTTTGCCAAAAAGGTGGTCTGCTGATGTTGCTTTTCTTGCAAATGTAAACATCTTTCTCACTGTAACTTGCACGAATTGGAGAGATGGAAACAAAAGAAAACGCACAACTTTTTTGTGAAAAAAGTCCAGCAAATTTATTGATCTGCTAGGAAATTACAAACCGCTGTGAATGTTAAAAGTTATTTGAACTGTTTCACAGTTTCTGTTTATTGCAAATTGAGACATCAGTATACTTATTTGCCTGTGGGCAAAGTGTGTGTTGTATTTTTAGTTCATTTTTTAGGTACCAAGAGTGCAGCATATTGTTTTTTTTTCTCTCTTTGAGGTACGACACAGAGCCAGCAGTTCGTCTGGAACATAGAAAAGATACAGCTTATAAATGGTCGATATCCTCGCCTCTGTGTGACAAACCCCTCTGCACAAGGCTCGGCCTTTTTCCAATGACAGATGTCAAACAGGAGGGCTTCTGGCCTTGAAGAAGGAGGCACCTCCTCATCACCACCTCCTGAAAACAAAAGCAGTTATGGTTGGACGGCTTCTGGGCCGTCCTCCGCTCCGCACATACACCCTCATTAAACACATTGTGGTGCCTCTTCTTCTTCCTCTCACCCATTCACTTTTCATCACCTTTTTTCTGCACTCACACACACACACACACACAGATGCACTGAAGCAGACAAACACACCCATCTCTCTCCTCCCTCTGTTCAGGCCCTGTTTGTGTAGAATAAGACCTCAGTGTCAGTTTAGCCACCTGTCCATGTGTTAATGAGCTTTGTTCCCTAACGCTGCACGTTTACTCACAAGTTCATGTCAACGATCAGATTACTGGTGTGTTTGTGTGTGTGTGTGTGTGTGTGTGTGTGTGTGTGTGTGTGTGTGTGTGTGTGTGTGTGTGTGTAGCTCTCCTCAAGGGGTTTGTAACTTCTGTTTGAGTTTGACTGAGAATATTGGCCATATCAGTTCCTCTAATGCTCGCTATACAGCGAGATGGCTGAAAGATGACAAACGTGAGAGGATTGTGGCGGTAGTTGTTGTTTTGGGTCTAAATCGGCGGTCCTCCGCTCGATCCATATTGTAGTGTGGCTAGCTGGGAACTTAAAGGAGCGTTAAACTCACACAGTGTGTCGCAGCCATAAGAGGTTGCGGGTAGATCGTGAGGATGGATCATTAAAACTTGTACTGCAGTGAAACCAGAAGGCTGGTAGGTGAAGTTTTCATTTCAAGTCGAGTTGAGGGAAAAAATTAAGACTAGTTTCTTATTTTTCTTTCAATTTGGCTGCAATAAAGTCGTGTGCACTCTGTAGCGATCAAAGTGTCAGATCTCATGTTACAGAGACTCAGATTAACACGAGCAGAAAGCTAATGATGAATAATACAAAAAGGAACAGCAGAGTAATGGAAGTCGGGGAGGCTGAGCAGTACCACAGGAACAAATTAAAGCACAGACAATGCAGCAGATTAACGAGGATTGTATTCTGAACAGCATCCCGCGGTAGCTTAGTCAATTCCCTGGATACACGCTTCTGCTGGGAGACATGAATTTGTGTAATGAAGCGACGCTTTTCTTTCTCACTTAGGTTTTATATTTTTGAAACAAAATCAACTCAAAAGCAACTCCACCCACATGTTTGTGCTTTCGTTCATTTGTCAGCATCTTGAGGCGGTTTGACGTCGCCGCTTCTGGACGGAGCCTCGAAATTCCTCGCTGCTTTATTCAAAGTGTCACTCGGTGCCGTTTGGCATCGCCGCTGTTTTGTGCGTGCCCAGGAAGTGATGGAACCAGAACTGTAATCAAACTTGTTTATTTTTATATTTAACTGGCTGTGAAACACAAGCTCGGGATGGTTTTACCGCAGCTTGGGAAATTGGCGTTTTAAATTGATTCAATTTACCCATTTACCTTGACACATGACGCGGCGCTGGACAAGTGTGTTCTTGGGTGGCAGATTCTTGTGCTGTATTCTTGATTATTTCCCTGGATTGAATCCATTCTGTTCACCTGAACAGCACATAGCAGGATCAGTCGGCTGCTGTCGTGTCCAGGCCTCGCTCACAATGGGTTTCTGGAGATGTGTGGCGTTTTTTGAGTTATTGCTGTGTAATATTTGATGTCACTCTTGGACACGGCGCACAACAAAGGGACATTTTAGCCCCTTATCTCACTGGGGTGCGACAACTCAATACAGGGAAATATGCTTATCAGTGTTTTCACTGTTTTGCACAAATGTTTAAAAACAACCTCCCAGAGTAAATAAATGTCAACATGTCCCCTGTGTTCATATGGAATCTTTATACAATCAGAGAGCCTGATTGTATAAATTCAAGTTTCTCCCTACTTCAGAAATCGGCTAATTAAAAAAAGAAAAAGGTACAGACTTTGCTCGGTGAGGACCCCAACCACCATGAAGACCAGCCTGACATGCTGATGCCTCATTTTTCACCTTCTCTTTTCTTTTGCAGAAAGGTTTGTGAAATCCACGGCTACCGAGACTATTTTGCCCCAAGTAGAGTGTCACACATTTTTACGTGACCAAACTCTAAGTGGCACATTAGCAGGTCCGCGGAACAGAAAATTGCAAACCCCTTGAAATGTTTTTTGAGGACCACTTTTTGGAATCTGTTGTCGCAGTCCGGTGATATTGGCGGCTTCAATACCAGACAGACTTGTCGTCATCACTGCCATTACATGTTCAGTCCCATGTCTCAGGGAAGCAGTAATAAAGGTTTACACCAGGCACACATAAGTCGGGGGGAGGACCACACGACTCGCGCGCATACACACACACACACACACACACACACACACACACACACACACACACACACACACACACACACACATCTTCTCCTCTTTCGTTCCGCTCTGTGTTTGTGCAACACTCTTGTTCTGGCTCGGTGTGTGTGCTGGATCATGCTTACTCCTCATGGCTTGGTGCAAGAATTCTGTGCTATATTCCGTTCTCCGTCCTGTTGTGTTGCTCTCTGTCACTTGCCCGCTCACCGTGGGTGTGTTGTGCTTTTTCATTGGCTGTATTGATGTTGTGCTTTGCTGCTTGTACTGGTTGTTCTTGCACAGCACGTCACATATGTACACACAAATCCATGCTCATACTCCACTTCCTCTTGGACATGCACATACTGTGTCACACAAATTGGAGAATCAGAGGTTTTGTTAGCTTTACGGGTGTTATGCAGCAGAAGAGAAAAATTGGGTTATGGGGCTGCCTCTTCCTAATGTGATTTAAGTTTTTCGGGGTCACTTTGTACACCCTTGATGTCGACCACACAGAAAAGCCAGGTCTTGGAGGAAACTTCATCCAAGAACCACACAAAACAACACAGCCCATTTGTCATCATATTTATACTCTTTTGCGTCCGTACACTCACTATATGGCGGGTAACTCGGTTGTTAAATGCATTCACCGGTGGCAAAATATGTCGTTTTCCACAGACATTCACCACGACACGCAGTCTAAATCACTGTCTCCCCTGCTGCTATCACTAACCATTTGCTGTTGCACTGGTGCTTGCTTTTTTGCAGTTTTTTTTCTCTCTCTCTCTCTCTCTCTCAATTTATTTATTTCCCCCCCTTTTTTTTTTCCTTGTGTTCATTGTAATCATGACCTCTCGCTGTTTTAATTTCAGATTTGCATATCCACTTCCACTCCTTCCTCATTTGCATACAGCAAGAATGGCGAGCGGGCATCCCACAGACAAATTCAGTTTCATGTATCAACCAGACACGCACAAGAGGTACGGGGCACGCATGCACACACACTCACCCACCAACCAACACATACACATGCAGTTCCAACAGGCCCACATTGTCATTGAGCAGGTAAGTGGAAGTCATGACAGTGCACTTCAGGCCGTCCGTATTAATGGACATGTAGTGTAAACCCTTGTTTTGTTATCTGACCACTTGTCCTCCTCTTGGAAACCCTGACCGGGAGAGCTTGCCTGGCCTGTGTTGGTGCAGTAGTAGTAAACCAGGTTAATTTGGTTCGCTGCCCTTTTATACCACACAGGAAATGTAAAATGATTTTTGTTGAATGGCTCCAAGTTTTTTTTTTTCCATTCAAAGAGTCTTGTGTCTGTAAGTACATGCTTATGTTGAACCTACTTCAGGGCGAGGATTCACTGGGCTTGATTTTTTTTTTTTTTTTGCTGCACGCTGGCAAAATCCCTCCGCCTGAAGTCGTCTTAAGAATCTCAGTTTGGGATTAATGTGTGCGTTGTTGTGCTCGATAATCGGAACAATTTTCCTTCCAAGTGACACGGCTTATGTTTCTCTCCCTTCCATTTTTGTCATCTTAACCCTCTCCCCTCTCTTTCCATGTCCTCTGTTCCTCTTGCTCTCTCTCTTTCAGTAAGAACAGGTTATCTTCAGCTATGAATCCAGTCTACAGCCCTGTTCAGCCAGGCACCCCTTATGGAAACCCCAAGAACATGGCCTTCACAGGTGAGCACAATACGCACACACATTCATCTAAATATAAACGACGCAAAATGTCGCTGCTATTCGATTCAAAATCAGCTCGTAGTGTCCATGCCTTGGCCATTATTTTTTTCCAGCTTCAACTCTGATACATTGTTTATCTAACAATGTATCAGAGAAAAGGGAGCTAATAATAGGTTAACTGATGTAGTTTTTTCCAATTACTGCTTTCAGTCACGACCTATTGTGAAGTTGAGATTGGAGACGAGATCCAATAAATTATATAAAAATGGTACAGTCAAGATGCAAGCTGTGTTACTTGGTAACCTAAGCAAAAGGACTATGTCAACTTTTTTTTTTTGTCCATAAGGCTGGCATAATACAGAAAAAACTACAGGTTTCGGACATATAAACTCTAAAATGAGATTTTTGCATCCGGTGAAGTTGTACCCGGATTCTGCATGTGAGATGGAGTTCTGAGTTTAAGACATGCTGCTGACGTCCACTCTGACCTCTGATTTGAAAAGATTATGGCCAAGCACTGATGGACACCCCCACTCTCCCCCAACACAAAAGGCACAGACCTTCAACATTGAAAAAATAGGACATTTCCCATGTCTGCTCTAGATGCCAAGTTCTTTTTCCAATGAAGAATTGGTTCTCATGTATTCCCAAGGAGCAATCACTGGGACAGAACATGTTGGATATGAGAAAGTAAGAAAATCTAGAAGCCAGGGTGGTGAACATGGCCTGAAGTGAGAGTATCACCATTTCTCTGCTCCAGCAAGAGAGCAGTGTTTATGGTTTATGGTCAAGTGACCGAAGCAGCAGCATGTGCTGTACATCAAGGTCAATAGCTCGTCTTTTCTACCGCAAGTTCCCACGTCGGCCTAAATGTTGCTCAAAATGTACCAACCCTGAAACAAAGAAGCCGAACTCGCAGAGGTTCGTTCACTCGTCGTCGCGTCAGCCGGTCTTCCCTCGCGCGTCTCCATTTGGTTCAGAACGCTGCAGCTGGACTACTAACTACAACACGTAAGAGGAAAGCCATAAGTCCCACCCTGGATCCCCTACAATGGCTTTAAATCTTTGAATGGTCTTGCTCCGCCTTACCTCTCCGAGTTGCTTCACCGCTGCCCTCCTGCTCGATGCCTCGGGTCAGCCGATCAGCTGTTCCCGGAGGTACTGAGGACCAAACGGAAGCTCGGAGGCAACAGAGCTTTTGCAGTTGCTGCCCTGCAGTTATAGAACAAGCCACCACTGTACATCAGACAAGCCCCTTCACTGTCCATTTTTTAAGCTAATGTTAAAACCAATTTTCATACCTTGGTTTTTAACCCTGCTTGACACTCTGCTCCTGTATTTATTGTAACCGTTTTAGTAGTTTTATTGTACTTTTCTCTTTTGCATTTTGTGTTTTTATGTCCATTTATCTTTGTTTTAGCAAGAACGATACAATTAAAGTTGAGTGATTTCAGAAAAGTACTCCCACAAATTAACTGGAATATTAGTCCCGTCTTGGCCTCCTCTGAAGCCTTCAGCCATCGTGCAAAAATACATTTCCCAATACACCTTTCAGGGATTTAGCAACATCTTGGATAGTGTTGTTCTCTGTGTAATGAATTCAATTGTTCACAAGACTCCACAGCCGTTGTTGGGTTGATAAATAAAATATACATTACTTCTTTAGGTTTGTCTTATTCTGTCAGACTCCATGTAAAAGGTTTCACCGTCATTCTCAGGTCTGAAAGGTTTGTGACAATAAAAAATTTTATTATTATTTTTTTTTAATCAACTGAAAAATGTTTAAATGCTAAAGGACAAAAAACAAAAATAACAAAGGCTATGTTTGTTCAAGGTTAAATTCTTTGCTAGCTCCCAAAACTCAAGGTGACATCCTCTTGTTCCTGTTTTTTTTTGTGTCCGCCTCCATCATAAATCTTCTGAAAAGGAACAGGGCTTTCGAGATGAGAGGGCTTGTTGAATATGAGAGGAATTGTGTGCTGTAGCATGAAGCCAGGCGACGCATTAGGCCGAGTCTCGGGCTGCTGAGACGAATAATAAAGCATCACCATTTTGGAAGTCCGATGCAGCTTTCTGTGATACCTGTTACATCCGACTGCAGCTCCACCTACAGCGGCCAAATCTGGATATAGCAAAGGCGCAAGGCTGCAGAACACATCATCTGCGAGACGGCCTGCCAATAATAGCAAACAGTGAGAAGTGAGCAGCACTTAAGCTCGTTCACAGTCTCCGCTGCTTTTTCTCTCTCCTCTCATCTCAATCTCGCAAGTCTGCACCTTTTTTTTTTTTTTTCTTCTTTCTTTTTTTGGTGAAAGCTTTTTCTCGGGTCAAATCAGCCTTGTTCGCTAATGTATGACGCACGCGTGTCGTGTGCTTCCCCTCGCACGTGCCTGCACGCATTGCTAATGTTTCTCAATTTATCTCCTCCCACACCATATTGGCAGGTGTGTCCCGTCTGCCAAATTGGTGTACGTAAGACGCATTCAGCCGACTGCGTTATTGGTGCAGACATTTCTTTTTTTTTTTTTTTTAATGAGCACCATCTGTGCACATCGTGCTTCACACCAAAAACATGCGCGTGTGCGTGCGGGGGTTTGTGGGGGGCTTATCTGTCTGCTTGTTAAGGCTGTGGTTTCTAATGTTTTCTCTTTCATCCGCGTCGCCTTGCAGGCTATCCAGGAGGTTATCCCGCCACGGCTCCCACTTACACACCCAACCTCTATCAAACGGGCAGTCCTGGGTATCCACCAGGTGAGCGCCACCCGTCTCATGACTTTGTTTCTGTTTAACAAGCGGCGGAGACCTTTGCTTGTCAGTTCAGACAAATTCTCATTGTCAATTAGTGAGACGCTCCATTATTAAGTACGAGAGGAAAACGGGATATGAGTGCGAGGAGCGCTTTGAGTTCCCACACAGGAGATGTGTATTATATGGAGATGGTTTGATAAACAAATCAGTACCGTGCTGTGTTTAAGCTCCCAGCAATTAGCTTTTGGTTCGAAGATAAACAATTCTAGTAGATTCTGGACAGTTGGAAATTCCTGTGTTAAATTGGCTTATCAAAACAATACTGCTACTGCAATAAAATCCTCGAAATATCACAGTCAAAAGTAAAGGGCCACTTTTTCGACCAAATATTTCAGGGATTGTTTGTCACCGTTTGAGAGCTGGGAAATAAATTATTACCATTTGTCGAATGTGAGGCCAAAGCCCACGGTTTCTGCTTTCTGCTAGTAAATGGTGCCATCAAGCGAAAACAATGATTAAAACAATCTGCAGTGCGTGCAGAGTGTTTTTGAAACCCAAAAACGGTCTGTGACCCAAACAAGCTGAAACAGCACAGTATCCGTGCCTCCAATTTCCCTTGAATACATTTGAGAAATGTGTTAGTCCTCCTGATGAGTAATCGCTGGGATGCACACAGTGAAAACGCCTTTGAGTAATAGGTTGGTGCGAAATGAAAGTTGGTCATTGTTTAGGTTAAGGCTGGTCTAACGCTTTTAATGTGTTAAATAAATTACACACTGATGAAATTTTAATTCCATGTCAAGTGGATCCATTACTGCTGCTCTGTGTGGCTGCACAGTGACGCTCTGGATTTATGGGTTTGTTGTGACTACTTAACGTAGGGCAAATATTGTTTTCCTGCATGTTTAAATAATCTCGTGACTCGTGCACCTTTACAAATTTTGTTGCAACTGTAGACATATTTCAATCTCGCACGCACAGTCAGAGGGTTGTTCGGAGCTCCTCACGGACCCAAGTAATCTAAATGTGATCTGTATTAAGTGGGGAGCTCAGACGAATAGTAAAGGAGTGGGACGCGAGCCAGTGAACAGCTGCTGTATCGCAGCAGATAGCAACTCTGCTGGGGTTCAGTGTCTGGTCCCAGCAGCAGATGGGTCTACAGTTGTCTCGCTGCTACCCAGATATGATATGTCTATATAGGAAAAGGTAGTGCGTACCGGGTAAACAGTCCTACATTGGCTTTTTGTGGTTGTGTAGCGGTTATGTGAGGACACAAAAGGAAACATTAGGTGGTCACAGGTTGGGTTCAAACTTTATTTTTAACTGCAGCACACTTGATATTTGCAATGCATATGACACAAATGATATAAACATCTTGCTATTCCAATATATTGTTAATGATGACAACAATGATAATGACCAAATCTTTTTATAGAACACTCCTCAAAACTATTGTTACGAAGACCTGTTATCATTAGTATTACTACTAGAATCCGACGCCAAGAAACGTAAGTATTGTTGCATCATCAGATTGTATTCAAATATGTTGCCTTCGTTCTTGGTAGCATTGATTTAACAACATACTGCAAACATTCCTCCGATTTTGGTTCACGTTGATGGAAAATCACACACTCCTGAAGTGTAGCCTCCTGTTTGAAGGTGTAGTTTCCTCTTGTCAGCTGATGAGAATGAGACCCAGGGCTGAAGCCCATCAGTCCATCACGGTACAACGTATCAGAGATGACATTAACTGACATTTTGGTCACTTGCTGGATGTTTCCTGGGTTGTTTTTTTTTTTTTTTTGAGACATTCTTTATGAACAATAGAGGTGGCAGTTTGTGAAATGCTCCTTTTGGCATTGGCAATCAAGCCACATTCAGAGTTGCTCAAATCTCCTTTTTCTTCCCAATTGTCATGCTCTGTCAGGGATCATGTCTATATGTTTTTATGCCAAATCCCCTTCTTGCTGAAAACACATTTTGAATCTGAGTCTCGAGTTGCTGTGGTGACCCCTGGTCGAGGAAACGGCTAAATACACAGTAGTCGTTTTTTTTTTTTTATTAAGTAGAAATGAGCCTTTTCCATTTTTAAATGTGTTGTACATTGATCCCTAATGATATCTTAATTATGTTATCTTAAAGGTAAAAATAAATTAACTTCATACGTTTCTGCTGTCACCTTCTGTAATTTTCCTGCTTTTCTCCTCGACTATAGTGTGTACGTACACACACACACACACACACACACACACACACACACACACACACACACACACACACACACACACACACACACACACACACACATAATGAATAATTTACGAGCAAGTACACTTTCAGCTTTAAGTACTAGTAAATATTTTTACATTTCAAAAAAAAAAAAACTGCTGTGCAGTGCTGTCCATTAAGGTGTGAAGTAAGGAGGAAGACAATGCCTATTACTTGGTGTAGTAAGCAATTTAAAATAATTTCAAGTGCACAAAAGACAAACTGGGAAACAAAGACGATAAGCCATCAGAAGAATAGAGCTGACTGGAGATGAAAGCGGCAGAGGCGGAGGGGAACGAAGAAACTACTGTTTTGTCCTCTAAACAAGAGGCTTTCATTTAATTGGGGGTTTTGAAGACGTGCAATTTTAATGACTTCAAAGGCCGTTTTAAAAAGTCTTCGTATGTTTGTTTCATTAGCATCCAAATATCAAATCCTGTAAACATCTAATAAATGTTCCAAAATTTAATAGAACTGTCATCGAAAAGGAATGAATGAGCACTTTTTTTTTTTTTTTGTAAAATGTTGGGATTGAATTATCTTGAGCGCGGAGGCAGAATCCTACTTTAATTGTTTTCCCTTTCTTGAATTTTAAGTGCGTTCCAAAAGACAGAAGGGGGGTTGGAGATTTCCTCTGCGCTGCTTTTGAAGCCTCAGTCTCCTGTCTCCACCCCGACTTGGCTTTTTTTTTTTTTAATCTTTTGGAAGTCTAACAAAATATCAGGTGTGCTTTGGCAAAGCTCAGTCGGCTTTGTTCCAGCCGAAACCTGAACCTCATTATCACAGAGTGCTGCTGCTGTTGTCTGAAATGTCTTTCTGTGCACGCAGTGCTGCTTAATGTATGGTGAAATTAAATGTTTAGATTTTTGAGCCCAGACAGAAATGATCTGGTCTGATTAGAAATATGTCTTAGTCATTATTTCTTGAGACCTTTCATTAGTATTTTGTCAGCAGGGCTTTTGTGCAATTGACACACAGCATTGTCCTTTAATGCCGCGTGTGCGTGTGCGTGTGCGTGCGCGCGCAAACACACAGACTTTTACAGACAGAGCAGCTCCAGCATCTCTTTGTTCCCTCGTCCTTGTGTGAGAAAAGCGCTTTCATAAGCTCCACAGCAGCCACTAGCTAGTAGCATGTTTGACCTTCAGGCTCCTCCAGGCGGCCGACCAGAGGAACTGCACCCTGGAGAGCAGAGCGCACACACACACACACATGAATGCGGAGGGATGAACCAGATGCACCCGGTGTCCCTGACCGCGCTCTTCACTACCAGTGACGTAACGTCAGTTAGACATGGAAATGTTTAAATGCTGCTGTGGCTCTGTGCAGCTTTGCTAATCCACAACAGATTGAATACGTGGTGACGCCACGGAAAGTGTATCCTCTCTGGTACAAAGCATCAAGATGCTGAAGTCATGTTTCATGGCTAAATGATGCTTGTCTGTTGGTTTCAGGGTTTTTTTTTTTTTTTTTTTTTAGTGAGCTCTGGTCCCCATCTGCTGGGTTATTTTGGAAATGCAAATGACAAACCTGAAATAAATGCTCAATGCTATGATTGTTTTATTCAATTAGCTCCACACTCCAGCCCATCTGATGCCATACTGGCATTTCTGTCATTCTTAATGAATTAATGATTCTTTCCATATATGAAAGCTCGGGGTTAATAATCGCTTAAGCTTTTGGATTTATTTGACCTGGTTGCAGAATTATCAAAAGTGTGTAGTGAGTGAGTAGATAACTTGGCCAAGAAGCTTAAACAGTGTATTCCACATGTCTGTCGTCATTGTAGAGGGTGACGAAACAGAAGTCATTTTCTCTTGCCTACTGAATAATTCCCAACTTTTCTTTGCAAACCTTGTTGTTCACCTTACATTTACAAAAATGCATGTTTTCTACATTTTGAATCGTTCTCGACTAATTATGTCAGAGCTGCTGTGTCAATTTAACATTTGTATTTATTTTTATAGACTCGACTATAGAATCTACACTCGTGTTACAGATGTGTGACCTGCCGGTCAATCTCGGTGTGTGCTTGGTCACACTGCTGTCGGTCGACGTTACGACACGAAGCCCTAATTCTCCACTTTCTGCTTATCTTTGAATTCTTGAGATTTAATAAACACAAAACAAATCTGGGATGCCGAATCCTGTCGGCAGCGAGAATGAAAGCGATAGAAGGGTTAAAACAGCCGGTGGCTGCAGATCTTAGTCAATTGTGTGTGAAAGCAGTTGCAGGTAGTGACAAAGCCACAGATCGCCATCGCCTCGCCGTGCATCTTCCCACAACTCCCCAGTGTGTTTCATCTTAAATCTCTTCGTTTGCCAACACAAAGTTTTAGTTCACTCTCATCAGCATCGCGGCAAGAAGCAGCAGCAGGCGATGGCTTCCTCAGGAGAAAATTCCACCGGCCCAGCACCAAAAGGCAATTGGAGACTCTGTGTTGGAGGAACATTTAGCAGCGAAGGAGCTTAACATGTGAACTGAACTGAAAAGTGAAAACGCCGAACAAGTCCTTCATCTTTTCTCAAAGTGCACGCGGTTGTATCTTCAGCCAATTTTGAGCTCTTCTGATGCGCTTCCTCTTCTCGTTTCTCCCCCCCCCCCACAGGATATACTGCTGCAGGAACTCCGTACAAAGTACCACCCACCCAGTCAAATGGAGCGCCTCCCCCCTACACCCCCACTCCCACCCCGTACCCGACAGCCATGTACCCCATCCGCAGTGCCTACCCTCAGCAGAACCTCTACGCACAGGTGAGAGCATTGATCGGCTCTGCAGCCATTTACCGTCACTCCAAGGTCTTAGAAAGAAAAAAAAAGTGTCCTTCTCAATACGTGCACATCTTGAGTTGACGCGCTCGCCACTTTCGTCATGAAATGTGTCTCCGTCTAAAACGACCACCCCGTGGCTCCCTTTGATTCGTCCGGACAGGGAGCGTACTACACCCAGCCCGTGTACGCGGCTCAGCCTCATGTGATCCATCACACCACCGTGGTGCAGCCCAACAGCATCCCCTCCACGGCCCTCTACCCGGCCCCGGTCCCCGTACCCGCTCCCCGCAACAACGGCATGGCCGCCATGGGGATGGTGGCTGGAACGACCATGGCCATGAGTGCAGGTAGGAGCCGCCAGCTCGGCCCCAGTCACGTCGGTTATTCCCGCCTAACTGTTATTACTGTTTTGAATCGTCTTGAACACATTTGACAGTAAGAGTTTTGTATTTTGTGTTTTGCATGGCAGCCCCTCACATTCAGTACAATTTGCTTTTCTCTTCCATGCGCCCGTCTCTTTAAGAAGCGAGGCGCAAAGGTTACCATCCTCAGTGCCAGTTTAATTACATTTTTCTTCCACTAGATTTTTGGAACGCAACTACTTGGTAGCCTGTACACAAAAGTCACATCAAGCATGCAGAAAATTCAGCAATGGTCCTGCTAAAAAAGAAACGGAGAAAAATCAGCCAGTCAAAGCAGATGGCTTTTTGTTGAAAAACACAAAATGGGGACAATACAAGTCACACATAAAGTTTCATCTAATATTTTCTCGTTTGGTTTTTACCCCTTTTTCCACAATGTCACCGTTTAGCCCTGAACACTGTGCTTCCTATTGGTGCTTTATAACCGTCTGATTAAACGAAGTTGTGCTGCAGAGAGAGAGCTCCTGCTCCTGCTGCTGGCTTGTTTTGTCCCTTTGCTCTGGTGAAGCACTCTTTCCTTCACTTCACCCGATTGATGCTTTTACCTTGAAAATACAAAGAAACTATTAATAAAAAAAAATCTAAAAAGCACAGCACTTGAGCAAAAGCACGTAATACTATTGAGTTGTCAAGCATACGGCCCAGTAAGTCGCCTATACTTTTCTTTTCAACAAATACTACATTTGTTTGGACGTCGCTCAATAACGCAGCCTTTATAATGCTTTTCAACATTTTTGTGGTGTTCTGCTCTGAAATGACACTCCCAACTTGGTATTTAAATGAAAATGGGGATAAATGTTTCGTCACAGGTTAATGAACTGGTGAGCGATGTGTATCCTCCAGCCTCATAGGACGAATGTTGATAGTCTCCTATACGTTTGTCTTCCATTTGTTGTGGCGTCGGTTGTGTTTAGGGACTCTGCTGACAACACCCCAGCACGCCCCCATCGGAGCACACCCGGTTACTGTGCCAACCTACAGGCCCCAAGGGACACCTGGGTACAGCTACGTACCGCCCCACTGGTAGAGCCCGCCCATCATGTGAGTGTCTGCTCCCAAGGCCTCTCTCCTCTGGCCCATCTGTTTCTCCTCATCCTCCTTTTCATTCCACCTCTTGTCCTCCCGACTTGAACAAACTGTGCCCCCCCCCCCCCCCAAGAAGACCAAGGTGGTCTTAAATAAATCACCAATGTGTACCTCTGCTCCTCTTTTCCCACCAGATCTGGAGTCCACCGTCGTATGCAACTGCTCAAATCTTTACACGGGCTCCCCGTCGGTAACCGCGGGAACTCGGCACCTGTCTGCAAGAACAAAAAGAAAAGTGCAACAGCCACTTTACTATTATTGTTATTGTTATTATGCGACATTCTCTTACATTTTTACAACAACAAAAAAAGCTGCTTTATTTTTTTTTCTCTCTTTCTGTTCATTTGCCAACCAGTCATTACTTTTATTTTGTGTGTTTATTTTATTTTTTTCATTTTTTTTTTTCCATTTTCTTTTGCTGTGTCTGTCATTGGAACTCCAGAAGGACTCTTGACCAATCACGGGTGTCGGTCGATCCTGTTTCTGTGTTGTGCTGGTGTGTGCGTGTGTTTGAGCGTGCGTGTGTTTGAGCGTGTGTGTGTGTGTGTGTGTGTGTGTGTGTGTGTGTGTGTGTGTGTGTGGTCCCGCCTGCTGCTGCTGCTCAGTTGGCCGGAAACTATTGGGCACTTATTCTTCTTCATCAGCATCTCCCATCAGTCTCTACAAAGACTTTATTGACTTATGCTGCCAAATTTTCTAACGACTAGATATCAGCAGAGTTTTTTTGTTTTTTTTTTAACATGATTAGGATTTGTTTTCTTTCTTTGTTAAGTCAATTCTTTTTTTTCTATTTTTAGGACACTCAACTCACTATTTCTTTTTTTTTTTTTTTTTCCTATTCTTGTTTCTTCCTTCCTCATTTTTAAAAATGCAAATGGTTTCATTTTCAGTTTGATCTCGGCCGTCTTCCAGCACGTAGCTTTCCATCTGTTTGTTGTCCTCTTGTCTCCGTCTGAGCGCCGCGAGCGCTCGTCGTGTTGCGTGTCCCACCTTGTCCGTATTAGTGTTATACCTAGCACACACACACACACACACACACAAGAAAAAGCATTGCCTATGTTATGCTACATACTATGCAGGCTAGTATGTTGTGACACTTATCGAAATCTAAACCTAGCGAGAGAATATTTTGGGATTGGTCAGCTTTTTTTTTTTTTTTTTTTTAAATGTGGTTAGCATAAGTCAATACATCAAAAAAAAAAAGCATGGATGTTCATGCACGCTTTCTTACACACACACACACACACACACACACACACACACACACACACACACACACACACACACACACACACACACACACACACAGGGGCTCCTGTGATGTGATGGGAAATGACAAAATCACTTAGTGGCACTTACTGCACAGTACCTCCTCCAGTTATGTTGTTAACTGATCAACACACACACACACACACACACACACACACACACACACACACACACACACACACACACACACACACACACACACACACACACACACACACACAGCATACGAACACACACATGCATGGATTGGTGAGGGTGTGCATGGCAGACACAGCCAGCAGAGGAGGAGTTAAAAGGGATTGTGTTGGCACGAAGAGAGGAGAGGAGAGGAGAGCAGGAAGCAGAGGAGGAGGAGGAGGAGGAGGAGATGATGATGACATTCAGTCCCTTCATTTCAAGGTACAAGACATTTGAGTTTGTGACGTCTCGCGTCTCGAACGCAGCGCTCGTCTTGCACTGCGCGTGTTGTACTTTGACATTGTGTCACCGACATGCCATCAGCTCCTCTTTTCTATTCCCAGGTGAAGACTAATAACGGATCTGAAGCAGTTTTTAGTTTTCACTTCACGATGGACCAGTCAAAAACAAAAAAACAACAACCTCAAAATCCCATTTCTCTGAATACGTTGCACATGACCGCAGTCTGATGGGATCATGTTTTGTCCTAAATGTGCAAACACCATTTCAAAGAGAAGTGTGACTGTTTTAAACGTAAATAGAAGTGGAATACAAAGATTTGCAAATCTCATGACTGCTTATTTTATTCCCAGGTATTTGCCATTTCATGAAAAATACTGGCTTCTTTTGAATTTGCTAGCAGAGGCGAGTCTCAAGAAAGCGGGCACAGGTCCCCGTTTACAATCATGTAGCCCCCTTTTCTTTAGTCTAATCGGTTGGATTGATAAAGATGGCGGCCTCTGACCTGCCTGCTGATGAAATGGAATGTTTCAGAGGCTTTGCTTTTTCCACAGCAAGGATTTTCTACCCGGTCGTGTTTCTGACCTGCTGTTTTTGGTCTGTGCCAATTCTTTCTCCAGCCTTTTCGCTGACTTGGTCCCAACGCTTTTAGGGTTGCGCCCTGCCAACAAACTCAAACTCGGCCGATATTCTTCCACTAAAATGTCAGTTTAAACATTATTTATGTTCTATTGGCAACGAAATAATCACTCTTTTGGTATTTGCAAATGGTTGTAGTCTATATATTTACCTTGATGTGCCAACCTTCTTTTTTTGGACATTCAAACAAAAGTGTATGCAAGCGTGCACATGCAACGCCACACTGTAATCAGACTACTCGAGGGTTGACGGTCACCGTAAAATGTCAACAAAGGAACGTTCCGTTACACAGAACATCAAAATGCAGCACGTTCCGGGTCTTTTGACTGGTCCGCAGCGGATAAAAAGGTTTGGGGCACGGCGGAGCGGGAGCACTCAGCGGGGTGGGATTTAATATTTAGGTGAGGCCTGTGGCATTTTCCAGGATTTACGAATAAAATAAGACTCGAATCGCATCAACGTGATCTGTAGAGTACAGATTGGTGTAACAAAAAAAAAACAAAAACATAAAAAAAAGCATTTACTGAGCGGGTATGTGGATGTAGTGGTTTAATATTGCAATAAAAATAAGAGGGACTGCCTCCAATGTTTAACAGTAATTATTTTATCAACATTTTGGATTTTTTTTTTCCTTTTCTTTTTTTTTTTTTTTTTTTTAAGGAGTATTGTAATCTAAATATGGATCTGAGGCTCCGTATGCAGCCTCCATTCAATAATTATTACAGTTACTGCTAAGACAAGTAGAACATATCAAATGTTTGGGTATTGAGTAACATTGTGAGGAAATATTGCACAACATAAGATTAAAAAAAAAAAAGAAAAAAAACTTGACTATACTGCTATAATTTAATGCTAAGTAACAGGTACCTAGGCTTTGTAGTGCCAGACGGAGGACGAAGCAATTTATATCTTCAATAAAACAATAAGGTGGAGTGTTTGAGGTATTCCTAGTCCTGATGTTTGTACACTAGTAGGTTATTCATGAAAATATTACAATACCTGCCGCTGTCGGAGGAAAACCGCCGCCTCTTTTTAAAATCCCTCGTATTTTGGCGACATGAAGTGGATCTTTTTTGGGGCACAAGTTACTAAATGCGTGTACATTTTATTGAAGCCAGTTGGAACAAAATGCAGACTGGATTTTCTTGCGACAGCAGCGATGTTACTCTACATTAGGATTTATTTAACCAACCACTACTTTTGTCAGTATTTCTCTATTCAATTTATTTTCCTTTTTTTTAATTTTTTTCCACCCCCCTCTGGTCGATTGAGCATTATGGGTATGCATAATATTCAGGTGTATTTCACTATAGCATTGGATTTCTAAGTTGAAAGAAAAAAAATAAATAACATGCAGTATATTTATACAGCAAGTGGTACAGTAAAATGTATTTCTAGCTAAGCATGGTTGCATCAGTGTGGCAGCTACTGTTTGTGCTTTTAATTTGTTTTATGTTGAACCTCTTCTTCTGCATCTTTGTCCTCTGCATATCTCACCGAGGGAGGGGGGGAAGAAGTGAACACAAGGTCTGTAAATAAAGCTTTTGGACTTGTGGGCTTTCTTGCCACCAAATTTTCAGAATAAGCGTCACTTGAGTCTGCAGACATTGAGGGAAAGAGGAGGAGGAGGATGCAGGACAGAAACCGACATTTGGTGGCTGAGACGCCGTCGCTTTCTGTCCTCCAGCTGTAAAAGAAAGGAAAGTAAAATAAAGAACCCTCGGCCTCCACGCCCTTTGCTCTGTGCCATATTTCTCCCGATTGTCGTTTTGGTAACAATTGATTCCCCTCTCTCCTTAATAACTGGTGAATTCTGAGTCCTTGTTCTGTCTAGCTTCCTGTGAATCTGTGTTATTTCCTGTTGCTGTCCTGTTTCACGTTGTTAATGCATATTGCCTGTCTGACTTTTATCTTACTGTAACCTCCGTGCTGATCCTCTCTTCACCCCCCACCCCTCCTCCAGGAGCCATTTTGCATCCACTTCAATTTTCACTCATTTGGGGGATGCAAAATGATGCCTGGTCATATTGTGTCACTTTCTTCTCCCATTTCTCTCAATTTACATTCCCACGCTGCCCCCCCTTTTTTGTTTTTCCTTTTTTTTTTTTTTTTTTACCTTTGCTAAACTCACCACCCCCATCTTAAACAGCGTGGGAGTAAATGATAGTCATTCAAATTGACTTCCAAACTTTTTTCTTTCTTCTTTTTTTTTTTGGTGAGGTTTCACTGAGCCTTTTTGAACACTAGATGTCACCAGTGACTCAGTGTGACTCAGAAAGTCACCTTTCAAGGGTCCTTTACAGTACTGTGCCAAACTTCTCGACAATTCTTAAACAAATGCTGCAAAGCAGGGATGTTTTTAAATCAATAAATAATATAAAGTAAAGACTTTGCCTTCCAAACATTTTTTTTTTTTTTTTCCCCCCCAGAGAGTTTGGAGGAAATCTACAGTCCCACCATTCATCTTTAGACTGACAATAAGCTCTGGATATGATTGTGGTTTACATTGACGGCCTTCCTGAGGGGATTACATGATGGATAAGTGCCACTTCTACCCCACACACGCCTAAAAGGCTTTTTGCACAGTACTGTAAATGTAACTTTTTAATTTGGTGTTTCCTGTTTAGCACTGACCTTTTTTTTGGCAAATTGTGGGGGGGTTGTCAGGAGGAAGAAAAAAAAACCTTGGGGTGTTTTTGTTTTTTTTCCTTGGCTGTGGGCCAATGCTCTTTAAACTGTATCAAGTTTAAATACAGAGTTAAAGAGGCTGAACATGCCGCGTTTATTTCATACGATGACGGACCTGTTTCCATATCTCTCTCCATTCCTTGCTTCGCATTTATTTCAATTTGCACTTAAGTGACGACGGCCTGTCGAACGCCGACGTGTTCTGGGAGAGGGGAGGTGGATGATTTGCAAAGTTGTCTTGGTTGCTCTTTTTTTTTTTCATCATCTTCATTTCCACTTGTTATCCATCATCCTGTCTTCTGTCACATTTTCAAACCTTGACAGCGTAACATGACAAAAGGAATCGCCTGATTTTCTTTTGTTGTATTTAATCTTGAGCCTTTACCTTCACAGCACCTCTTCTCCTTTCATTCCCCCGTCTTTCCTTTTTTTTTTTTTTTTTTTTTTTTTTTTGCCTTGCTGTTGCAAAGTCTTAGTTTTTTACGAGTATAAATTAAAACACTACTATCACGGTGAATAGTAGGCTCTTAAATGTCTTCGATGTTCTGCTGCAGCTTTCTTTTCATTTCAGTTTGTCTTTGTCAGAGCTATCTCCTAGTTTTAATTTGACACTAAATGTGATGCAAAAAGTGGAAAAAAAAAATTTCCTTGTCTTCCAAGAAAAAAAGAAACAACAACTTGTACTTGCATCCCATCCCGGATCGAGTATTAGGAACAACCCCCCCATCTTTGGAAGTTTTAGTTTGGTACCCAGTTTGCACATGCTATGGTATATCTGTTACCGTAAGGTTGTGTTCGAAACTGAAGCCCAACGTCTGTTCAGCGTTGAGAGAAATGAACTGTATGTTAGCTATTTGGTCCAGAGTGAAGGACCCGCGTCAGGCTTGTGATATGAAGTGTAAATCTGTTTTAATTTTTTTTTTTTTTTTTTTTTTTAATGTTTTATCTTTTGTTGTTGTTGAGGGTTTTTTTTTTTTAAAGATCAGTTAGTGATCTTAGTACTATAACTAAGCCAAGTTTGTAATTGTATATTTACTGTAAAATGTAGAACATTGAATAACTATTAAAATTTTCCTATAAAAGGAAAATTGCCTGGTTGTCTTGTTTTTGTTTTCATATCTTTATTGTCTCACATTAATGAAGGTATAGCCTCGTGTGTTTGGACTGAGGGAAGAAACCACAATACAACATGAAAACGCCACACAGAAATTCTCCTACTGGACTAATCAAGAACATTGACATGGTTTAAAGGTATTTAACGTCAAGAAACTTTTGTCTTCAGCTTTGTTTCAGCTAGCCACATGCTACCCAATATAATTACACATTTTTTTAAAAGATAACAAACTTTATAATGGCATCAAGAATGTTTTGCTGGCTCCAGACTTGACTGTCTGCCTCCATCTGATCACATCTCACACAGGACGTGAGCTCAAATGTGCGTAGGATGTTTATCCAGCCCTATTAGCTTCTCACACATGGGAAAAACAAAGGGGAATAAACACCAGGATGACGTCTGACTTGACTGGAATGAGCATGTTCAACTGAAAATAGTAACTACAATACTTGAGTATAACCCAGTCCAAAAACTGTGATCTAGTATTGATGTCTTTTTGGTATCAACCTGAACATTGTAATTGGAACAAGTGGAATTTTAAACTGACATTTGTTGTATGTGTAGCAGGTTAAACGGCTGCAGGACCAGAATCCCCCCCCCCCCCCCCCCCAACTCTTTTAGTTTTGTTTATATATACACAGCAAGAACTGAAAACAAACAAACAAAACCATAAAGTAATTTAAAAAAAGGGGACATACAAATTCTCAGTAAGTTGAGGAGGCATTGTCTTTGTTTTGGAATAATGGCCATTTCCACCATTTTTGTGCAAAGTCACCTGCTTTGATTCGCAGATGAAGTCATTTCCTCCACAGAATCTCACTTTTACAGCAAAAGTCTCTCGTTTGCTTCCTACTGGTAGTTTCCATTGTCTTTATATCCTAACAGCTGTTATTTCATTGTGAAAATATTGGAAGTTCAAGACAAAACTTGTGATGTAATCTTCAGAAAAAAAGTCGTAGGCCTCCAAACAGCATTAATACAAGCAATGCTAAAACAAAATGTTACTTGTAGCATTATGGATGGACCTTGCCTTTCAGCGACCCATTTCCTATATTTGCTGCATTCACATGAGAAGCACAAACATCAAGAAGGCCTCCAGCACGGATGCTTTAGTGAGGCCGAGTCCAGAAAAGGTACCATATTGATTTTCTCATTTAAAATTTGAAACCCTGTTTTAACCCTTTATAAGACACTCTTTGAAATGCATGGGAAAATCAGATTTCACCATACACAGCTTTAAAATCTCACGGGACTTATGTGAAAGATTCTTTCAGCTTGTTTCCACATCTGGTACATAACTGAGTACAACTATGACCCAATAAACAATGTAACACCAGTGAGGTTTACCGATAGAGCCATTTTCATCAAAATGTGTACACATGAAAATGGAAAAAAAAAAAAAACTTAAGTGGGGATACAACTACAAGTAAAACAATGCTAATCTGAATTTTAATAATGTTCAGTTGTAATTACCATCATACTTGTAAAGTAAATGCATTTTCAACATTGCCACTAATGGTTAGACACATTTTACACACAAAGAACCATGGAAGAACTCTAAAAAAAACTTGTATTTACTGCATGTAAGAATAAAGACATGGAAGTAGTGAAACACCAAGCAGATGTACCTATGAGATTCAGTTTCAAGTAAATATACATGACATTTTCCAGAGCCTGTTCGAGGACACAGCTGGGAAGTTTTTTAATCACTATTGTTAGGAAATAGAAAAAGAGGAGCCATCATTTCCTTTGTGGCTTCTGAAAGTCTGTTTCACGTCTGTTTCACTTCCTCCTGCACCACCAGACATCTGACTGCCTTGAGAAACACTGACACACACCAACACACGCCTCTTCAATGCACAACGCCTCACCAAAGACACAGGAGAAATGTTCCAAACATTAGTTCATCCTTTGGAAAAGTTCATTCTTTTTCAATGTATTTTAAGGACAAAAAGAAACATTATTGTTATTATTAAATGTATGATATCATTGCTGCTGACTGAGTAACTGCCGAGAAGCCTTTGTGAATCTGTGTTATAGAGAGATGCTATTTTGTTTCTATCTACACAGAAGAGGCATCTTTAAGTCAGCGTTATTGTCATGTGAGAATCACAATTAATCTAGTTAAACATGAACATTTTCAGGTTATACTTCTATGTACTGAAACAGAGGGAAAAATAAAAATATAAGCTTTTTTGAACATTTTTAAAGCCAAAAACATATTTTTTTTCGTTGAAACATAATTTCTTCAGCAATACGATACACCCACATCGCCTTCTGCTCAGGTCCTGATTTACTTCTTTTTTTTTTTTCCCAGCAATGTAAAATTCATGAAACACCCTATCCTGGAAAAGTGAAAGCCTTCTGTGTGAATAGTTTTGTTTCAGGTTAAACCGTCACGTGGCTCAATCCTTCTAGTCTCCATTTCACCCAAAGTGTTGCACACTTTGCAACGGAGTGTTTGAATGGGGGAATTTGACACACAGATTTGGACATTTACCGTAAATGAAATGTGTTTGTCTTGTCATGACAGCCTGCGACAGGTGACTGGAAAAAGTGGCTTTTTAATGACGTAATGAGAGTTCTGGCACAGATAGATGAATCTGGAATAACCAGATCCAAGCTGTGGAAAGGTTACGTCTTTCTTTACCGGAGGCACATTTCAGTTAGTGTGAAAACACACAGTCGCATCATTAAAAGTCCATAAAATCAAAATAACCATAGCTTTAGTTCACGTGGTACACGTGAACCTTAAGGTTACCTGAGTGTGTGCCTCCTAATACACACCCAATTATTATGTGGTTTAGCTCTGGGTTGTGATGAACGGTAAAATTACAGGTACAAAAAATAAACAATTGAATCCTTTGCACATGTTGAGTTTGTATTATGAACCGATGTATGCTGTAAATGTAAAATGCAGTGAAGAGAAAGTCCAAATCATCACTGAAGATTCTGAAGAAGAATCACACTGCAGAGCAATTCCATTCAATTCAGCTTTATTTGTACAGCACCAAATACAACACAGTGCTTTTTGACAGAAAACAGACATGTACAATGTTTGGAGGAGACAAACGCACAATACTGAACGGTCCTTACGAAATCTGCTGGCGAAGCTTTCAGCGTCGTGCCCCCGTAGGGAAACAAGCTCAACTTCTCTGTCTGCGCACGCCTTGATTTCAACATGACCGACGAGCCCATTGAGAGGAAAAAGCTTTGCTGGACGTTAGTCAACTGTCAGCGTGATGTTGATGACCACTGCAGGGTTTAATCATCTAAGTGACTTCACTTTTATTTCATACATTTCATTTTCATCAGAGGCAAGGGGAACAAGAGAAGTGGACGATCATACAGACACTCCCAGCTCTGGCTTTTGATTGTAGTTCACTTGTTTGTTTTTATTTAACTTGTTATTTATTTGACCTTTGAGATCAAATGCAATGCAGAGTGAAAGAAAGTAAGTATATTTAAGTAATTTATTGATACAGCACCTTTCCCAGATAAAGACCAAGAGGTGCTTTACAGCAATAAAAGCATTGATTTAGTTCAGTAGAAATACAGAGCAGTAAAAACATATATTCATAAAAAAAAGTCAACTGAGCTCAGCTGAAGAGGAAGACATTTCCACCGCTTCGGTGCGAGAGCTTGAAAAGCCCAGTGTCCACGGGTTTCGCACATACTTAAGACTACAAGAAGCCTTTGTGTGCCAGACGCGTTTGGTCTATTTGGGACATAAGGGTGAAGGGGTCGGCGATATACTGAAGTGTTTGACCATGCAGAGTGTGGAATGTGCAGGTGGCAGGACGGCAGTGAGCCTGATCTGTGATAAGCAAAGACACGGCGTGGAGAGGGGAGGGGTTGAAGCACCAACGTAGCCAATTCTAAGGAAATCGCCTTCAACTGTAAAAGCAACAAACCCGGTCGCACAACATCCCTCATCCGTGAGACAGCAGAGGAGAATCAGCGCCACCCAGTTACTCTGGTTCCAGATAACATCCCGTCCCATCACATCGCAGCTCCTGCAAAACGAGCAGAGGAATGCGTGCGCTTTCTGACGTGCGGAGAGAATAGTGACCAGCAGTGAAGCTGACCTGACGTCCCTGCAGAGGACAGTGGAGAAGACAAACAACATTTCACAGCCAGATTCGACTATAGTTTCTATAAAGGAGCATAAAAACTGACACAATCAGATAAAAGAAGGTTCAACAAGGTTGGCAAAGTCTTCAAACCCAAAAAAAACACAACACAACAAAAACAAAGACGGGAGGATAACTTGTTAATAATAACAGTATGACAGACGGATTTCCGAGTAAATGATTCAGTGAATTTGTCACCACAACAAAGTGAGAAAGTAGATATGACCTCCCTGCTGAAGACGTGACTCAGTCGCCACAACGCGGCAAACAAAAGCCAGAGTGTGTGACATCTTACAGTGTGCTGAGTCCAAACTGGAGGCACGCAGAGGGAAAAAACAGTGGTTTTCTTTGGACATCAGTCTACTAATTCCAGGGCTGAGATCCAGAAAACAACCATTAGTGCTCCTTCAGCAACAATAGTTAGTTGGTGTTTGTTTTGTTTAGTAAGTATGTGCTGTGGGCCATTTAAAGCAACATTAGCAACAAGGCATGTAAACAATAGCTTCTGATTGTAATATAGATTTGAGTCAGACAGTAGTTTCTACCACAGGTCTATTTTTGGACAACTTGAGAAAGTGATATAATACCTTTTTGTGCACGATTTTAAAAAATACACTGAGGCGACCAGAAGAACTTCCTAAGTGGAGTCTGATCCACTTCCCAGCAAGAACGCAGCTCCATGACAGTGTTATTTATATCGCCAAGCATTTTTGTTTTTTTTTTGGGGGGGGGGGGGGGGTGCATATTTATAAAATGTCACAGTGAACTCAAACATACTTTCATAATTCATTGACTGCTTAAAGTTCTGAACCACAAGTCTGCAAATTCGATGATTTAAAGAGCTGTTTTTGCCCACATGCCACCAAATAAAATTAATCTGCAGCTGCGAAACATGAAACAATAAACAGATGATGAGAAAACATTTAGACATTTACCAAAGACTTTCCTGATGTTGAATTCATGGAATTAAACTGTGAAAAACATCCTTTTAGTAGTTTTAAACATTAGATTTTGCCCATTTGTTTTGACCCGTGAGCTACTTTTCCAGAGTTTTCCAGCCATATCTTTCAGTTTCACTTTTGCAAGTTTAGCTTTTTTTTATGTCATTTCGGTAAAGAAGCACACTGAACAAGTCTTCTCATGTCTGACGAATTGCGCTGTTTTTCATTCAAAGCTTTTGTCTTTGAGGCTCAACAGCTATCACCTGCAGTTGAAAGGCAACAGGAAGTTGAACAACTCTTGCTCAAACTATCAAGTCGCCGGGGTCACACGTGTCACCTTGAGCTGTGAGATCAGAGTCTCTTTGGAAGATTGTTTGCTGAGCAACAAAATGAAGACATGAAAACACGCTAAAATATTTAGGCTATCGGACACAGCTTCTGTATCAGTGGACACCAGATATGGTTTTATTTGGTATGAGATCGAAAAAGAGACCCGTTTTTATTTTGACCACTATTCTAAACTATTTAGGCTCAACACTTGAAAGTGGAAAACTTGTGTTGGGTTTTGGGTGTCTGTTCACACGACAACTGTGCTCGTCGTCACTGTTAAATGCAAGATTTTGAAAATGGCAACCACTTTTCAAAAATGCTTTGTCGCCATCTCCATGGAAATGGAGAAAGCGCAACTTTTCTGAAACGCTGCTACAGTACATGTGCATGAATGCAATGTTAAATAGTTCTTCTGCACATGCACGAGTGGATCGCCCACAACAACAATGGCGGCCCTCAGAGCGGCATGACTCCCAGTCCATATTCTCCTGGGATTTGGTGAGTTGTTTTCACTTATATAGCACTTTTCCACTCGTTGAGCGATCCACAAAACACTTTACATTGTAACATTCACCCATTCAGCCACACATTCACACCAATAGAAGCAGCTGCCATGCAAGGTGCTCTGTTCACCCACTGGGAGTGTGTGTGCGTGTGTGTGTGGTTACATTACAAACAAAAACGACAGCGCCAACTCGTGGAATGACATACGAACTCCATAATTTTCAGTGTTTTATGTGTAAACGGACCGCTTTCAAAATGTTGCAGTGTAAACACGAAACTTTCCTTAAAGGAAAAACGACCCCCAAGACACGTTTTCACGTGAAACATTGCAGTTTCCATGGTTACCTGCAACCTCGCGTTCAGCGCCCCTTGATTTCAAACTGTGACTAAACTGACTACCAGAACTACATTTCTAGTAATCAGAGCAAATGACACAAGTTTCCATGACCGTTTTAACGGCCAGAGTCTGTTGGTTAAAAATGAAACGAAAGCGCGCAGAGACATGAGCGTCATGTCTTGAAGTCGCGCACCCTTTGTGTGCCGGTACGCGGCTCGACGCTCACTGCACGTGCGTCCAGCTCGCGGGAGCAACGCTGCGCGTTCCTCTGCTGTGTGCGTGTGTGTGTGTGTGTACGCGTGTGTTTGCGTGTTTGTGTGTTTGCTGCCCACAGGAGCGAGGTGCGGGACAGACCCGCAGCTCTCGCTTTATAAGCTGTGAGCGAGTAAAGAGTTGGTGGTGCAGCAGTTTGTTTTGGGGAGAGAAGAGGAGGAAGGACGGCTCCTCTGCCATGGCTCTGCCGCCTACTTGTTGACACATTGCCACAGTTTGCTCGCCGTCTCTCCCGGGGTAAGTCGCTCTTATTATAGTTCATTTCATCAACTCTTCTCATAGCTGTGCTTCACATTCTTACAAATAGGGTTGTAGATAAATACTATAAGGGATAAAACGCAGCAAACACGTTTGTAAACTTGTCTTTTTTTATATTATTATTTATATTTTTTATTGGCTTCAACATTTTATACATTCACGTTAATGAATAAACAGATTGCCCAAAACAAACATTTGAATGACTGGTACTTGTCTTCCTGTTATAGTGGACTGAGAAAAACACTTTATTGGACTAATCCTCGCGCGATAGCATCTGATTCGTTGTATTCCTTTCCGGTTTTCTCCCAAGTGCTTTCAGCCAAGTTCCTCATAAACATTGCAGTCGTGTTTGCTCCAGATGTAGAAAAATTGAATTGCAAAAAAACAACTGTCGCCCCCGGCTAATCGCTTATTACTGTTTACATTCTGCAGGGTAACATGATGCACAAATTTATATAAACGGATTTATATGCCCGTAAGGTATAATAAACATGTAAATACTCCTTTTTTGGACAAAACCATTCACGAGTTTGGCTTTTAGATGCACATTGAACGACAGATTTTGAACACACAACCAGGCATCCTGTGAATTAGTTGTTTTTTCCCCTGTTGAAAACCTGTCAAGTAAGTCAAACTATTTTGATCAATACAACAGCTGCATGATAACTGTAGACCATAATGCCATCTGCTTTTGCATCTGTATCAAAACATTGTTCTTCTTGTTGTTATTTTTAAAGCAACAGTTAGATTTGCTTATATTTGAGATATGATATTTGTATTTTCCACCTTAATAGGCTCTATGTATGAATAACAGTAGAGACATGACACAGTATAATAATTCCTCAATTCCTCAAAGTTAATTGGACATCTTCAGATATTTAGATTTGTTCCAAAAACTTCCTGATGTTTATCACAAATCAATATATCATTGTTAACATAATTTTTGAACCCCTAATAATAAAAGAGCACAACATTCCTCCTGCTTTTACCTTGAAATATCTGTGAGCCTTCACATATTGTGTGCAACTGACATAACTGTAAGAGGTATGGTGTTGCACTGAAGCATAATTGATCATTTTCAAAATGTTGTCTCCATAAGAATCCCCCCCAAATTGTTTTGAAATGTGTTTTGAATAAAATAAATAAAATAATCAATTGAAAAATATCTTTATGACTTGCTTCATTATACTATTATTATTATGGTTTCAAATCAAAATGAGAACATTTCTTACGTTCATATCTCTCTGAAGCTCTCTGGCACTTCCCAGCTAGTATTTCAAAAACCACCGCACGAGACAAAATATTCTTGTTCTATACTGTTGTATTCGCTCGTAAAAAAAAATGACTTCTCGGAAAGCGATCACATTGATTGGTAATTTCCAGTTTTCCCAGCAGGATCACATTCCACCATTTAGAAATAGTTGTTTTGTGTAGAATTGTTGTGGCGACATGAATACTGTGCAGTAAAAACAAGTTGTCACATCCAGGCTGTAATGGCCAGAAGTCCTTTGAACGGGCTGTCATGTGTGAGGACCTGGCACGGCCCCCGCAGGACCCTGGCATGGATGCTGTGTTTTTAGACGAGATTCCTTACTGCCGGGCAGTGGTCAGCCCTCTGGAGGTGTTATTGTCTGTCTGACTGGAAGCAGATGAATGAGGAGCTGGCTCTGTGGAGGAGAGTGCTGGGGAGAGGCAGAGTTGTTTACAAGGCAGAGTTAAATGCGCTGCATTATCTCAGTGAGTAAATAACCAAGAGCCGACTGGCAGCAGTCCTAAACACAGCAGCCAAATGACCAATTTAAAGCGAACCTTTGATGATAAATCTGAATTTTTCTGTCCGGTGCGAGTGTAAGATTCATAGAGATGACTGCAGTAACTTATTGTTATTGGACATTACAAATTCCAAGCATGGTTCAGTGAAATCAACGTACAGATAAGCTTTTGTCTGACTCTGAAGGACTGACTGCTGCACTGACCCTCCTGCATATTAACCTTCTCTGGACCACAAACCCATGACAACATGGAGCAGAGGGCACAGACTCACTTGCTGCTTGCCTTTCCATTAAGCTCTTGATGAGCAGGTTGCTTGGTGAAAGCTGTGGATGAAGAAGGAACAGCCAGCGCTAAACAGCAGCTTTACATCTAACGACAAACAATGACGATTCGGGGAGCAATAGCAGGTGGCAAGAGAGAAACAAAAGTTGGGATGCTTTTAAATCTCTTATATAATCATAATGGATTAAGAAGGAAGTAATCAGTGTGAAGCATTCATCTGTGTGGCTTCAGTACAGGTTGGAGCAGTTTTCTATATTTGATGCTTTCAATTTATTATTGCTCTGCACGCTAGCACCTTGAAATAAACCAGTGTGTGTCTCTGCCAATTTTTTTTTTCTTTGCTTCCTTCCATCCAAAATAAACAGCTGTCAATTATCTCAAGACTTAAGGCTATTGAGTGAATGATCAAATCTGAGCATTTAGCTTAAATCAGGAGTCTAAATGATTTTAGGAAGCCATCTTTGCATACTTGTCACATTGCCGTTTGATGGTTGCACATTATGCTCCAGATTGAGAGTTTTCAACCTTTTTTTTTTCCCACCTTGGAATCATCCTCCTCTTCCTCAAAGAAAGGCTGCCACGCCCACTGTTATGAGCATGCACAAAAGTATGTGCTTTCAAAAGAAAAGCTACTGACATGGATTCTAAAAAGCATCAGATCATGTCCTTTTTGTCGGTGCAAGTCACATTTTCAAGCAAAATAACCAAACTGCCCCAATTTCAAACCTGAAAATCAGTGACCACGAGCTTTATGTCTGGCTGAATGAGTGAAGCAATACAGAGTGTTGGGTCAGATGATCATGCCAGAAGGAACTGAGCATATCCAAATTTTAGTTTCAGTGACCGATGTCCCCTGATCCTGTGTCTGCGTTGCTTTCGTCAGACCTCCGGTGTGAGGCAACGGCGTTGAAGGAAGTCGTACAGAGAAAGACTCGACCCGCGATCCGTCCTCACACGCCTGACGAAATCCTCACCTCAAATTCTTACTGCAGCAAGCGTCGACACGTTGATGTCAACAAGCGTTGGCAAATTATTACCTGTGGAGTGCCGTGAACTGTCACCTGCAGCCTCGAGTGTCGGAGCATGCTTTGAAGACACTCCTGCCTATTTGCAAGGTTCCATTTGATCAGTTCTGCTTCTTGCCAGGATGAGATTTCCTATCCACGATCATTGTCCGATTGATAGGGTGAGCCATGCAGGGAGGCCTTTTCATAGACCTTTATATTCCTATAATGTGACTGCTAACTTTACTTGGCATGCATGCTTCTCAAAACCACAGCGTTGACAGTTTATGATATTTACAACTTGAAAAATAAAAGAAATCAGAGACATAGTGCTTTGCATTTATTGTGGGTTTTAATTCCATGCCTTTTCCTTTGGTGGCTGCAGTCTTTAGGGCCGTAGCACCATCTGCTTCCATAACTACTCATCCCTAGTTTAGTTAAAGACGAACTGACGACTCCACTGAACTTTACCAGATTTGTTTTTGCGGTTTCACTTCTTCCATAATCTCCAGACTGTCTCTCAGCCCACTGAAGACTTTTTTCACCTCACTTCATGATGTGTCAGTGATCTTAAACTATATCATGAGTTGATGATTAAAATTTTGCACAAGTGACAGGATTGATTTTTTTTATTATTTAAAACAATTCTTATAACTCAGAATATACACACAAATTGATTACTGTTTTAAGGAGGAACCACGAGATTATTACATTATTACTCTAGAAAAGGATCCCTAACCAGCCGTGGATCATTTGATGGCATCCGTAATAAGAGAATTAAAAAGTTTTTTTTGAAAATGTACATTCAAATTTCTATTAGTCTGCAATGACGCTTCACTTCTGCTAGCGCTTCTTTTCTGTGTCAAAGTTTTTTCTTCGTACATTGTTAAGCCCATATTACAGTAAGGCTTTTTCATACGCTGTCCTGCTGGTCCGCTGGAAAATTATGTTGCTTTAAACCAGTTCATGGTACAAAAAAACGTTTGGGACCACTGCTAGAGTCTGTGCTTTCCGTTTTTAAGCAAATAAACACTGTTGGTAACTTATCATTTACTTGATGTTAGTGTTGGCCTCATAATATTGTTGATAATTGTAGAGAAACACATAATTGTTGTGTTTTACTTCAACAAAAGTTTCATGTTTACACGACAACGGTTTGAAAATCATGTACGTCTACACGGAAATGGCAGGAACACAGAAAACGATGCGCTTTTCACATTGGGCCACTAGTGGGTGCTGTTGCGTGCTCTTGTAAATGAGACCACACACAGAGACCAATACACTACAAGCATTAACAATGGCGAGTACATGGATGATCATATGGACAGATGAAGAAGTTGGATTGTTATTACAGTGACTCTCAACTATAGAACTACCAAGTCCCAGGAAAATATGGACTTGGAGTCATGACACTGTGGAGGAAGTCGGAGCATTTTGGAAAACTTTTACCTTGGCAGTCATTTTCAAAAAGTTACGTATTCTTTGTTTCCTCGTATCAATGTCGATTAAACGAACCTCCCAAAACACAACAGTATAAATGAGGTCGTCAAAGATAACAATAGTTATGGTGTGGAGTTATCCAGAATGAAGTTTCAAATCGGATTCCGCTGGTTCTTTGTCACAAACGTCAAAAACTATTTGCCGTGCCACTGAAATATGCCTTTTATCTGCTGGGCATTGGCCTGTAATTATAGTTAATCCTACAAATTGGACTCCAAGCAAGTTCTTTGCTGCCTTAAAGAGGAACTTTTGGACTCCGACAGTAAACTTCAGACTGTGCAGTGAGTACTTTATTTTGGGTAAAAAGCACCACAACTAAGTGATCACTAGCACACAGCAGTATCTTTAAAGTAAACTAATGTAAATGTCGACATATCCAGCCCATGCAAATCCTAAATGGCCCAAATACTTTGTGAACATGTCATGTGAAATCTACAAATATAAAAAAAAGTTACTGGCTCCATTGAGACGTCCTCATGACAACCGTCCAATCACAGCCGAGACTCACCCTCATGTCAGCAGTTTTGCAACACACAGTCAAAAGGCAGCCTAAATATAATTGTCGTCATAAGATGATTGCTAGTATATCTTAAGTTTGAGTACTTCCTCCCAAAACACTAACACGAATTGGGAATCGCTCAAAACATGTCCTGCTTGCTCAGTACGTGAGAGATAAGAAAGGTTACGTTTGTTTACTCAGACTCAAGACCGATGGCGGATGTGCATCATTCACTTTTATATCATCTGGACCATGTGGCACGCAGTGTGCTGATGCTGGAGCAGCAGCCGCCTTCATCCCCCCCCATCAGTCTATTTATAATGCTGCTGATCTGTTTAAAATGTTCTGTGCGTAATGACCGCCGAGCCCATCCTCTGGATCGATTGGCTTGTATTAGCCCACCTTGCACCACACCAGCTTTTGTAATGACGTATAATTATATATAATTGTAGGATGCAGGCCTGTGTGAGCCACAGCATGCACTTCAGCATTACAGCCACATCTGTCTTTGTTGGGAAAAAACAAGTGTTTGTTGTTTATTGACGCAGAGAGGATGTTTATGTTATTGCGATGGTGTTTGCATGTTTTAAGTGTCCTTGACTAATGACCTTGTGTTGATATTATGCATTTGAATCTGTTTCCTTGTTGGTGCTTAATTTAGACACGTATTCCCTCATGACTGCGTGTGTGTGTTTCTGTATGTCCGTCGTGTTTTGTTTTTTGGTTTTTTTTTTCTGACTTTACTTTCTTCTCTCGTCATTTTCAAATTAATTGGATTGAAAGCGCAGGGATTGGCAAGCGTGAAGCACAGAGCATGAATCATTAATGACGTTGGTCGTGGACAATAACGATCACAGATGTGAAAGTAATTAGAGTAGAATTGTTCCCTGCTCACTCTCATGAACTCTCATCTCCTGCTCTGTGTAAATTACAGTGATAGGAAGCGTCTGTGTGAACAGAATAATTCTTCACGTGCCCATTATCTGCTGGCCAGATTCAACCCTTGTTGAGTAGCAGGGCTTCAACTGGCCGGATAAACATTTAATCCTGTCATGCTGTCATGCATAGTTTATCAAATAAATGACATGTTGCGAGGCTTTGCAGGGTTTTGACCTACGTCTATCTCTTTCGATGGACATTTAGATTTTAAACATTCCAATACATTGCATCCAGTGTAATGTATTTCATGTCGTATTTACCTCTAAGTGTCTGCAGATACACATAAGACATCTGTTCAAGGGCGTTTTTCTGATTACCTCATGTCTATAAGGCCTGTGTTTGTTCTCTTTTATTGGCTTTGTCTGTGGTGAAGGTAGACGTGGAGGTGGTTGGTGTAACAGTGGAGGAGGAGATGGAGGCAGGTGATCCGGCGTCGCCTCTCCAGCTGTCTTTGTTTCCGCCGTCATGGGAGGGGTGAATTTGGATTTTTAGTTGCAAACTAACTTTTCAGTTGGTTTTCTTCGTACAGTGCCAATTACAACATTCATCCTTGTCACTGACTGTTTGTACTCAGCCAGCAGAACACAGGCAGCGTACATCTTCATCACTGAATGTAGTCATTGGTCATTACAGGTTGAACACAGAGGGACAGACACACTCGTGATCACACCTACGGGTATTGAGTATACTCAAAGTACTCCAGTATTCTCAAAGGCATTGAGGATCCCTGCAGATTCCTCGTAAAAGATCCCTCATTTGAGTTTCTTTCATTTTTCATTATTCAAAGAATATGATGAAAATGCATGATTGTATAAATATAACAAATATCGAGAGGTTCTGTTTTTCATTTCTGCATTGTTGTATATTTTTCTTTCACATTGTTCATTATTTAGAACGATCCTGTTTTCATGTTTGCGGATGTAAACATCATATCCTGATTCTCCAAACCTGGATAGGGCCTTTTTAGTGAGGTGGAGCACTCTGGAAAGAAGGTGGCAAGCTTTCAAACATGCAGTACTGCTCACTACAGCTGAGCTGCCTGCTGTAGCTGATATCTCTTCTCCTGGTTTCATTGTCTTCGTCCGCTGTGTCACATCTAAGAACATCAACGTGAGGGTCAGTACTTGTTGGTTCTTCAACCATTGTTGGCAAGAGGGTGAGTAGCTCAATCTGTAGCACAAGTGTAAAGTAGGAGTGGGTAGCCAGGATGCTACTGTTCATCATTTGTCTCTGTGGTGCAAATATTAACTGACTGTGATTAAAAAAAAAAAAAAAAAAAATACTGAATTCCACTTATATGGCTGGATAACAGCTTCAAGATGTCCATGTGTGTGGTTCATGTTACTGCCACAAGCGTTCGAATTTCTCGAAATGATGAAATCTTTCATGATTTCATGGAAATGTACTTTGTTTGAAATGTACTCAGGATCTTTTCCTCTCCTCGTGCGCTGTGGATCAATTTGCGTCGGACTCACATAACTATTTAGAGAGCTTTTGACCCAGGACATTCTCTCTCTCTCTCTCTCTCTCTCTCTCTCTCTCTCTCTCTCTCTCTCTCTCTCTCTCTCTCTCTCTCTCTCTCTCTCTCTCTCTCTCTCTCTCTCTCTCTCTCTCTCTCTCTCTCTCTCCCCCTGCTTCTGTGTGGAGTTTGATTTATAGCCCTGTTAAGTTGTTAATCTCCCATATTTGTCCAGAGTTGCAGACACGTTCACGCAATCGTGGTTTATAAATAATCCTGTCCCGCAGTCAGCTCTGCCTCTTGGCAGTATGCAGCAGCGCGTCTCTCCTGTCAAACCATGTGAGGGAGAGATAAAACCGAGGGGTCGTCCCTGCCATCCTCCAGTAACGTTACTCCTGCAGACGTCAGCCAGTGCGAGACGTATCATCTTGTCAGACACTGAGGGCCAACAGGGGGAATTAGCTCAAATGGTAGAGCGCTCGCTTAGCATGCGAGAGGTAGCGGGATCGATGCCCGCATTCTCCAGTAAGATTTTTGACTCAGAAAATATCAAGGACATCTTTTTTAGATGTGGGAGCATTTCTATGAACTGTTGGAAGTGCCCGTGAAAATAAATATGAAAGGAAATAGGATTGTTCGATGATAATGCAAATTAAGAAAAATACAGAATCACTGAAAAGGTCGTCGGTGTTTTCTTTTCATTATTTCTTCACTCTATATAAAAATGAAATAATTTCAAGCTGATTTATATTTAAATTGTGATCATTCTGTTTCCCTGTTTGAATAAAAATAGAAAAAAAACCATCTGATTATCTGAAATATTCTGATGAGATTTTTGATTTGTGCCAAATATTCAAATAATGAACCACAAAAAGGCTTCACTTTACATGTAGTACATTAAATATATGAAGACTTCACAGTTAAATATGTTTCATATGCATCTGTTCAAGATGCTTTTCAGAATATTGACAAAGGAAAAAGACAGAAGTGAGGATGAATATAGACAATGATCAACAATGGTAATTAAAGATTTAGGTATAAATACTGTGACAGATTTAGAAGAAGATGGAAGAGACTAAAGCAAATCTTTAAGAGAAAGTTTATTTCTCTCCAGGCAATATTTTTAAGCTTCTCTCATTCTGACACAACATTAGAAAGCAACCTGTGGTTTACACGACTCAACTGAGTGCAGCGTATCTTGTGTTAATTAAGCTGATAAAATTTCTTTATTTTTAGTAGCTAAGATGTGATATGATGCTGCTTTATTTTGATTTAAAGCATGACCTGAATCCAAATGCAAAGCCAAACCTTGAAACGTCATCCGTGGGGAAGCTTGTGAGGACATGTACGCACAATCCCAGTGAATTTGATCAAAAATACGGCGGCGTCTGAGTCACAGAGAAAGTGGATGATTCCTGCAAATACATAATAACAGAAAAAAGTGCAGATAATCCCTGCAAGGTCAGTGAGTAATGTTTTAATGTTGGCGTTTTCCGTAAACGTCTGGATTGAGGGGAATAAAGACTCCTGAAATGACTTCATTCCACCCACAGCTGTCATTGTTGAGTTTGATTTAATGTTTGATAGATAGATAGATAGATAGATAGATAGATAGATCGATAGATAGGAAATGTATTGCAGATGGATAAGCCTTGTCCTCCACATTTAAAACCCACATTTTAATCAAATACAATCTTCCCATATCTGTTGCATCAGACTGACTTGACTCAATTAAAGTTATGACAGAAGAAAACATCATCATCAATCATTTCATTTAGTCGGTGCCACGAATTCCTCTGAAAGACAAGGCTGATGTAACTGCCAATTGCGTGTTTCATTTGGCAGATAAGTTGGGGTTTTTTTTGACTCTCCTGCTTGGACTTGTACAATCTAGAAAGTACACTTTTTATTGTGTATTTAGAGACTTTGCAGCAGAACTGACCTGTTCAGTTATTTAAAAATGTGTTCAAATGAAACGTCGGGTTTCATGTCGCTGCTCGTCCCCTTAACATTTTACCTGCATTTTCCAAGCGAACAAACTAGATTTTTGCAAACTTCACAAACAGGAGACGAGGAACTTGGCTGTCGGTTGACAAGGAGGCGAGTGACACTATTGATTGTGGCTTTAATTAAAGTCACACAAACAAAGTGGTTCATTACACTTCATCCCTGGAGATCAGCCAAAATGAGCCCACTAAACACAGGCAGTAGTAATAGGAAATAAAGAGCTTAAACAAATTGGATGTACCGGCTTGCATATATGGATGAATACCATGAAGTTATTCTGCAGTACGTTTACCAAGAAAATTTGGTTTCACACCTGAGGGATGCCAGGCCTTCTTGATGTTCTTTATTTTGACTGACAGGTCTGCAAAAAAATCTGCCAGAATAAATATTTTCTATTTAAATTTGGTTTGTAGGGAAACAATAGAGACACTAACACCATAGAAAGTGGCTCAGAGTATATGGTGAAATGTCATCATTATGAAGTAAACATGTATCACCTATTAAATTTAAAAGGTGATTTTCATCACATGGGGCGTGATGAATCTGCAGTTACACACCGCAACTCGCCAGTGTGCAGTCAATCAGCCATGCAATGTAAAAATAAAGCAGAACGTAAATAAAAAAAGAGCATGAAAGCCACAACAAGAGGGTGAGTTTGTAAAAACATCCATGTTTACAACAGAAAAACTGAGAAACTCTTGGCAGGTTTTATTTCACGCTATTTAGAAAAGCATTAAAAGTAAATATTTTCAGGATTTACTGATACTTTTGCACTGAAGTTAAAGGGTAAACTTCAGCGTAATCTGTATTCAGCGGCTGATACGAACATAAATTTGCCAATGTGAGATCAAATATATCTGCATGTGGCTCCTGACTTACTGAACCTATCCTACAAAATATTGAATTTTTCATGCTTTTCAGCACCAAAGTAATGACGGCGATCTCCTTCCTATTTCCCTGTCATTCTGTAAAAAAAAAAAAACACACACAAAAAAAATCCAACTTGGTCTTATTAGGTTATGGTGACCTCTGCCACAGATAAGAATTTGTATTTTGGCTGTAAGTCATCATAAATATTTTTACCAATTTTGGCCAATGTGGATGTTTTAAGATCGCCTGTTTTCCTGTGTGGTTCTTGGCCCAGTGTATTGAGCTGTTTATGGCCTTGCTGGCGCGCCGCACCGCTCCCTCCACCTCGTCCCCTCTTTCAATCACTCAGTCAGGATTTATAAACTCATGCGTCACGATCGTTCCCAACAAGTATTTGAACGCACCCACACTTAGGAGCTGACTGAAAAACACACCTTTTTTTTTCTTTCTAAATTATCAATAGTTGAGTCAATAAAAGACACAGTTCTGGATTATCTTTGACACACATTTACAATTGACCACAGGGGCTTTGAGTTACTGCGGTTGTGAAATGCCATGAGTCATATCGTCTGTTGAGTCTGGGAGGGAAGTGTGTTTTGAGAATCACTTACTCAACAGCATGCTGCCATGAGGGAAATGGGTATGATCGATGTGGGGGGGGCAATAATTAGGAACTCTTGATTAAACTCAGCGCACAGCAGCAAGTTGCAGATTGTGTGAGATGTGAGTGGGAGTCCAGACTGTCTGCACAGGTTTTAATTTCCAAACTTGAATCTACTCCTCAATCACATTCTGATAATCAAATCTCTCCATCCCAGCTTATCTGGCTCTCATTTTACCGCCATTATTCATATCGATCTCGTGGTCACGGTATCCATATTGCAATGGTGTGCATTCATACCATCGTTTTTAGTTGTTTGTTGATTTGGATTGGCCTCTGGAAGTAAATATATACTCTTAAAGAACAATGGTCCTGATCAAGTGCACACCACCATTCAGCAAGTGTTTTCCTGTCGGTTATCCTGGTTACTTTTCCATCCGGTTTTGCAAGGAGAAACACTGCAAAAAACAGTTAACAGAGGAAAATGTCTTCTTATCAATTTAAAAAAAATTCTGTCTATCCATTATTGTTCTTGTGGTTCAACCTTGAGTTATGTCACAAAAAGGGATCCCTAGTGCCATCTGGTGGACACATACAGACACAGTCACTTGTATGCTTGAATATGTTCATTATGTGATCCAGTCTAACCGCTCTGCTTTAACCAAAGAGTCATTGAACATTTCAGTTTGAGCAAATCAGGGAGGACTCAATTTGACTGCTTGCTTTTTAAAAAAAAAAAAAATTGCATCTGTATTCCGTATATTTGTGTGGAACTGGACTGCTGAGACTGACAAGCATCAAACAGAATACATGGTATTCTTCAATTCTCTCTGACAGGCGAAGGCAAAACGTATGCATTTTTGAATATATGTGTAGCACCGGAATGCATTTGACTGTACAAGTAGCAGATAAGTGCACTTTGCTGTATCGTCTCATCATTTATAAATCAGAATGATTACTTGTATATTAGGCTTTTCTGTTCATGTGCTCAGTAACATCCATTAGAATTAAGCTGTTGTTGGTGTATCTCATGATGATTGCAGGTTGGCTGAAGAAAACTTTGGCATTTTTGCATAACCCCTTGAGGCGTTCGCTTTTATTTCAGTTGAAATTGAACATTTCCATGTTAAGTCCTTTTCTTTCTGTCTCTTCTCCTGCAGGATGTGAAGATGACATATTCTTTCAACTCTCCGGGAACTTTAACCCCTTCCGACTTGTTTGCCACCAGCTCAGACTCCCCTGAGCCGTTCGCCACAGGCGGCGTCACCTTCAGTAACATCAGTGCCGCCGTTACCCAGCGATGCACCTACAAGGAGGACTTCAAGAGAATCTTACTGCCCGTCGTGTACTCGATTGTCTTCCTGCTCGGATTTCCTCTCAACGCCGCGGTCATACTGAAGATATGGGCGACGAGGCCCAGCCTGTCCAAAAACAACATCTACATGCTCAACCTGGCCATCGCTGACTTCCTCTATGTGATGTCACTTCCTCTGCTCATCTACAACTATGGCAGCCACGACTACTGGCCCTTTGGGGAGTTCACCTGCAAACTGGTCCGCTTTCAGTTCTACAGGTGGGTGCTCGTCCGACCGCCGGGAAATTTTAGCAACTCGTGAAAACAGTGGTGCGTACGCTTCCAGGTTGCTCCAACACCTTTGTGGAGCAGTTCCACATTAAAAGCCCAAATCCTGGTCCAAGATACATTCACTCTCCTCCGGTGTTCGTGTTCATAACCTAACCTTATGTGAACTGGTTGGTTTTGACCCGCGTCTCAAATCAGCTATTATCTATCGTCCAATTTGTTTTTGTCATATCTTTGATAACTCGCTTCATTTTCAATGACAATATTGGTGCAGTATTTGGACAGAGTCAACACAAGTCCAATTTTACATTTGGGTTTCGAATTCGAATTGAGTCCAGCTGCTACTCAATACACTGAATGCTGAGAAAGATAGATGATGAATGGCAAGATGCAGTCCTCTCCAGCTCAGCCACAGATGTATATTTCTCACAATTAGAATGGCAAAAAAACCCAACAATGTAAAGTAGAAGTATTCATTGCTTTTATTGAGTTAAAGATTTAAAAAAAGCTCCAGGGCCTGAAGGCGACTCAAGCCTTAAAGGGAAATTGTAGACATGCGCGTGACGTATAAACCTTCATCTCTATTTCGAGAATTTTTTCCTTTGTAAAGGTCATTGACGTGGGACGCCATGCAGCAGTCAAATTTAATGGATGTATAATAGAATCACTTCATTTTTACAAATTTGATGAAAGCCATGTTGACATAGCAAAATCAAAACGCCACAGTCACAAGACACTAGTAGGGTGAGATTTAAAAGATTCCTCTCTTTATCTGTTTCCTCTGTTAGTAATCTGCACGGCAGCATCCTCTTCCTCACCTGCATCAGCGTGCAGCGCTACGTGGGCATCTGCCACCCCCTCGCCATGTGGCACAAGCAGGGCGGCCGCAGGCTGGCGTGGTGCGTCTGCGGAGGGGTGTGGGTGGTGGTCGCCGTCCTGTGCGCGCCCACCTTCCACTTTGCCGCCACGGGGATCCAACGCAACCGCACGGTGTGCTACGACTTGAGCACGCCCAAGCTCTCCCTGGCCTACTACCCGTACGGCATGACTCTGACCTGCCTCGGCTTCCTGTTGCCCTTTGTGGGCGTGATGGTGTGCTACTGCCGGATGGCCCAGATCCTCTGCCGCCCCGTGTCGTACCAGGGCGTCACCATAGCGACCGGCGAGAAGCGGGACAAGGCGGTGAGGATGATCATCCTGGTGGCGACGGTGTTCTGCATCAGCTTCCTGCCGTTCCACCTCACCAAGACCCTGTACCTGGTGGTGCGGACGCTGCCCAGCGTGTCGTGCGAGACCAGGAACTTGTTCTCCATCGTCTACAAGAGCACGCGGCCGTTCGCCAGCATGAACAGCTTCCTGGACCCCATCTTGTTTTACTTCACGCAGCCGCGCTACCGCCGCAGCACCAAGAGGTTCGTGCTCAGAGTCACCACGCTGAGGGACAAAGGCACCAACGTGTGAGCGAACCGGAGATGCCGCTGACGGGTTTCTTGCAGCCTCTCAACCAACGCCTTCTCGTCTTTAAAATCGCCGTCACATCAAGGAGGATCCCGAAATGCAACGAATTTAGTCTCCTTGTCCAACACATGCGATCCAGCCGCTACTAAATCCTTCACAGCCACACAAATCCCAAGATTCACAGCGTGAACGATTTGTGTGATTTGATTTGAAACATTTTGAGACGTCAGGTTTTGGCTTTCAGCTCATTCAAATTACAAATGAATCTGACTTTGTGTTCTGAGCAGTGGCGAGAGAAGCGACGTCACACTCCCCCAGCAACAGTGTCACTGACAAGAGACTCCTCCAGCTCTGTTTTCACTTCTTTCTTCTTGTGAAGCTGAAAATGCCAGTTCAAACAGCTTCAGAGACTGTTCATGCACTATGAAAAATTCACTAACTTCCCCACATGTGTTTGTGTGCTTCACTGCGGGAATGTGGGCATTTAAGCTTCTTTCTTTTTTCTTTTTTTTTTTGTCTTCGTCATCTGTGTTTCATTGCCACGGCTGAGATTTACTGTAACCTTTAATCTTCCATCATACTGTAAACACCCTGCGGTGTACATGCAACTGGTTTCCTCCCCTTCTCCACCACGCACTGTTGTTTTTAATAAGTCCACCTGCGTGACGACGCAGGGTTTTGTGAATGATCTGGTTTCCCTATTTGTTCTACACCGCGATGTGTACCGTTGAAGTTGTTCAGGACTGAAGGACGGAGCGGGCAAAGTACATTCATGACTTCGAGTCGCATGAAATGTGACGTTCATGAGCGCATGTAAAAACTGCATGAAGTACGTTTGTTGTGTTGTAAAGACATTGCAGAAGTAGTGAGAACAACAATGAAACTGCATGTGGATTTTATATCAACAAGTGTTACATTTTAATATGAAGGTCTTTACTCTTCTTATTTAAGGATGACTTTTTTTTTTATGTGTCCAAGCTGAAAGAATTGTCATTGCTGTTTTTTGACCACTAGGTGGTGTATGCATCTTACTGTACCTATCTGCTCACTGCAGCTCTTTTCCTTCTGTAAGATATGAGTGGATGGTTGGTGGTGGTCTGAGGGGCCGATGGCGTAGATTTGCAGCCTCGCTTCCGTCAGTCTGCCCCCAGGGCAGCTGTGGCTACAGACGTAGCTTACCTCCATCCAGCATGGAATGAATGAATAATGCAGTGTAAAGCATCTTTGAGTGTCCTCAAAAAAAGCGCTATATAAAACCCATGCATTATTATTATTATTCCATAAAGTAGCATGAATCTAATTCAAGTGACTCAGTATTGATCATCATAGCAAGCCTTTTATCTGCATAGAGGTAAATCAAACAAAAAAAAATTTAATACAATTGTTATACTCAAATTAATGCATTTTTGATTTGGTAGGAGTTCAAAGAACTTTAGAAGTAGGAACTTTTTTTTTTTTAGAATAGAGGTATTTGTTCAAATGAGTTCAAATGTATTTTATCGATGTCACTAACTGGATATGCTGCAAACTAGTATTTGAATAAATGTGGAAATGTATTTTTTTTGCCTAATTGTGTTTTCTAGAGTTTTGCCAGGTAACCCAGTTACTGATTTTGTAATTTTTAAAGTTCATGAAATGAACAGAAATGCTGATGCAATGTTTTTTTTTTTCCTTGAAAATGTTTTTTCCCTGTGAAAGAAAACTGCTAATTCATATTGTTGACTGTTTGAGGTTGTTTTGTTAATGTTTGAAGATTTGTGTATGTTTGTTTTCTACAAATTGAGGAAAATAAAGATTTGATGCTCAATCATTCAGCACAAACCCGATACGTAACTCCCTGCAGCTTCACTCCAAGCTGACCTGAAAGGACAAAACAAACTTTTTTCATGATATTTCACAACTTGCTTTAGTGAACTGCAACATGCAATAACCTTGGAGCAGCTAATTTCACGATCATGTACCTGTTGTACATGTAACTGTGCTCCCATGATGCTCCCATGTTGTGTGCCTCACTATAATGTGACGACGTTTTAGAAGCATGGAACATTTCGACCACAAACTGAGGTCATGTGCTTGAAATAGTTAGAAACAACTCAACGTGTCTGTGTCTGTACAGTGTACAGAGTCTATTATGCTGTTTGAAAATGACTGCACTGGCTTATTGCTCCTGTGTCTGTTCGGTACATTGGTGATGTCTTATTGCATGAAAAGAAATTCCTGACGTCTGTGCAACGTGCCAACGTATCTGTGTCAGTATTATTTAGATGAATTCTTTTTTTTTTTTAATTAGTGTAAAAGATGATTCCTATAGAAGATTGTTTTATTTTTGCTACATAGATGCTATCATATTAATGAAATAAAAAAAGTATGTTTATGTTTGTAAATATTTTTTGTGTCATGATGCTTAAATGTCGGCATGATGTAAAACTAACAAATCCAATATTAAAACATGCAAACAACCAAACATTTTGGCACGTGTAGTATATGTATGTGTCATCTGTCTCTTTTTTTAAGCTGAATTTTCCATTGCAACCTTCCATACACACTTTTCCTACATGCTGGGACACAATTGTGAACAGATTGAGGCACATTTTGTAGCTGTTATGGGTTAATAAGTGAAAAATGATTTCGGAATAACAGTTAAAACTTATTAAAGCTGCTTACTTCACTTCCTTCCAGTCAGATTCTCCCACCTTTGACCTGCTGCTTCGCAGGTCAACCTGCAGAGGACGCTGCAATCAGTCTTGTATCTCCCGTGTTGAGGGATTAAAAACTCAGAATTCCCCCTCTGGAACAAAAGGACCTGTTAACCAGACAGCCACATGGGAAGCGTCACAGAGGGGTTATTGTGCATGATTGAAAAACTTTTATCTTTGTCCCCCTGAACCTCCCCCTGAATGCTGACACGCTAATTCACCAACACGCTCCCAGGACAGTGTGCAAGAGCTCCTGCTGCATGTGCAGCTCCCAGTTTCATGTGTTTCCTCATGGAAACAGTCTGTGTGTGGAAACAAATCCCAGAGCTTCTGTTTCAAGGAAAACTCAAAAAGTTGTGGATTTCATGATGCAGCGGAGGATTTCTTTTACAGTCCATGAATGCATGTTTGGAGTTACAGAAACAACAGAATAAAGAAAACGTTACAGGATTTTGAAAAGATTAACCCTTTAAATCAGGTGATCACGTTCATATATACTACAAAAACAAAGCAGGATTAGAATAGTTGTGCACGTATAAATAAAACCACGTAGGGCAATGACAGATTTGTCTGTGTTTATATCTTTCATTTGAATTCATACATCTATGCAGTTTGCATGTTCTCCCTGTGTGTGTGTGCGTGTGTGTGAGTGTGTGTGTGTTTTGGTAGTGGTTTCCTTCACAATAATAAAAAAAACAACAACAATCAGACCTCCGTTTCATGTTTGTAAATCACTGATAATTGTTAATTTGAGTGTGTCTGTGAACAACTGTTGATCTGTCAGAGTGGATTCTGTCAAATAGTGATCATATTAAAAATTACAGCATAAAGAAATTCCTAAAAGCGTCCCAATCAATTGATATGATGTAGTATTTTGTTCTGGGCACTTTAAAGGGGGAACAATAACGCAACAGTATTTTTTAATGTTTTTGTAGCATTAATTGAATATGGTGCAAATATTGTTTCTGAAGTCGGAAAAATGAAAGAAACCTGCATTTTTGAACCTCCTTGAGATTTTCGTTGCAGAGTTTTGCTAAGGCACTGAGTTGTGGAGGTGAAATGAAGACATATTCAGTTGTCATGTTGCAAAATCTTTTTGATTCAGTGAAGGACAGCCTTGATTAAAAAAAAATAAAAAATCAGTCGTAGACTTTTAGAACTGACTTGAGGGTTTTTTGTTTACCAACAATTTTCCAAAAGATTGGTGTGGGTTTTGTGTTTACTGTCACATTCAGTCAAGTTTGCATCATTTACAGTTAGTTTAAGTTTTGTTTTCTTACATAATTGGCACTGCCATTTAATTGTAGTTTCTGAAAAAATGTTTTGACATTCAAAAAAATGGAACTGTGGAAAACTCCAAACAGCATAACTAATATAAATGAAAGACAATATGGTCAGGCGCATGTCCAAAATCAAGAATTACATTATATATAAATGGAAGTACTTATAATTTTATATTATGATTCATGAAAATCAAAGGTACTGTTTCAAAATAGTTAAACACTTAATCAGATTAAATGATTTTAATAGATGTTTCAATCAATCAATCAATCTTTCTGTATTTCTTTCAGGAGTTGAAGTTGACACAGTTCGTCTTATTGTTCATGAAAGAGACAGTATGTTGTCATGTACTTGCAAATGTTTTTAAACCCGTGAAATGTTTATGTTCAATCCGTTCATGATCTATTTAAATGTTGGCTTTCATGTTCCGTTTCAGGTTTGTTTAACAAAACACTTCTGAAGAACTTTTTCACAAGTTTCGTGTAGATTTCTTTACTAGAACATTATAGATTATTCCAGGAGTTGTGTGCAGTTTTTATTATCAGTTCTCAAATGATGTCAGCAGAGGTATTTCTCCCACTTTGTAAAGTATTTGTTAGTAAGTCTAAATGAGAGAAGGCCTGGTGGTGGTATTGTCACTTCCATTCTGTTACTATTAATTTCCTTCCCAACATATGAAGTATGTCTGCACCCATTTAGGAAATCCAAAATGAAGCTTTTGAATGTTTTTTCTCAAAGGAAAGAACTATAATTACATGTACTTAGTCCTCAGTATCTCTCCTCTCCTATCAAAAAGAGAAAAAAAGGCTTTTCCTCTCAATCCCCTAAGGGGGCTATGACAGCCCCTATACCCCTAGTCCCGCCCCGTCCACCCCCCCTCTGCCCTGTCTCAGGCATTAACATGCAAAAAAAACAACATAAGTCACGGAAAAGCAAATCATGCCAAAAACAAGGAATCCATTAAGTGTTTGGGAATAAACCAGGAGAGCTGCTTTGGGCCCGTGCAGGCGTGCTTCACCTGGACATGTTGCAGGAGTTTACAAACATCAGAGGATTGCAATGGAAACGTTCTGTTTTTGAAGAAGTTGGGAAAGTTTTGCCTCCCCTTCCCCAAAAAACGTCCTTCTTGCATGGATGCGGTTTCGGGAATCGACAACATGTAAGTTTTGATAAGAGAGGGTGGCGCTCATTGAGCAGGTTAGTACTCCACTTAACTGGAAAGTAAAAGTTTTTTTTTTTTTTTTTTTTTTTTTTAAGTTTTCATTAAAGAGGGGGTCGTTGTGTTTTTGTTTCGTAGGTGTGGGGGGGAGAAGTTGGCCACAACTTGGATGCGTAATGCCTGTGGAGGGGGAGATGTGTGAGTTGTAACAAAGAAAGACATGAACAATGGCAGAAAGAGAGAGAAAGAAGAGTGAGGCTGTGTATCGCAGCGTCTCTTTCAAAACGTTGGGGTCCCGGGGCGCCGACAGGAGCGAAGACCCGCAGCACAGAGCCGAGGATCCGGATCCGGAGGCGCGCAACAGCGGCGCCCTTAATCCGGAGCCCAGCGGAGCGCAGCCGCCGCTGGCGACGCGTCATGTCAGCGCGTCAAGAAAAGTTTCCAAAATCTCCGCCACCGCCAGCCTCCCGACCGCAGAGCCAAAGCTGAGAGGCTGCTCCGCTCCGCACTCCTCCATTTCTCCATCCATCCGCCAGCTCACCGAGAAGTTCAGCAGCTGCCCCGGAGACGCCGCGGCGCTGACGCGGGGCAGCAGCACTCTCCCCCGGGTCCGGAGCTCCAGGACGGACGCCTCTCCTTCCCGAAAGTCTTTTCACGAAGAGAGCAGCGGCGCCGGGGAATATTTCATCCCACTTTCAGACAACAAAGTGCTGAAGTTTCTGTCCGGCACTGACTCCCTGTCCGGCTCCGACTCAGAGAAGAGAAGCAATAAGAAGCGGATTTTTACGCATTTGACCACCGACCGAAGCAACGCCGGTAAGAGAGATTATTCACAGATAGATGCACGTCAGACTGATCTGAAAAAGACTTTGACGACAGATGAAGAGGAGGATGTTGGTAGCAAAGAGGTTCCTCCACCCTGCAAGTCTCACAGGAGTTTTCTGTCCTCACACCACTCTGATTGTATCCCCCTGCACTCAGACAAGTGGCCCAGTGTCACCAAAATCAGACAACTTTTTGATGAGAGAGAGAGCCAACATAAAACAGAAGTCCCTGAGAGTTTAAAAGCTGCTGGCAGAAGTCATTCACAAGAGTTCAACTCAAGTGAAGTCGCTCCTCTCCCCCACAGAAGTGATAAACTGTCACCTAATGAAGCCAGCAGCCTGAATTTGCATGACAAATGCATAGCTGGAGTACAAAGCAGAGAAAGGCAGGCTGCTAAAGAGAGCCTTTGTTTTGGTATGGACTTTAATTCCAAGGCTGACCACCAGCAATACTCAAATGATGAAGAGGCAGACATAGAGTCACCTGGTCACAACAACAAGCAGTCTGGCAGCAGTACTTTTCGTAGCAGCAGCAGTAGCAGTCGCAGTCACACTGGGGGTAGTCACTACCATCGGATTAACTCATCTCCACACAGATCTCGTAGTCCCAGCACTGAGGCCGAGGTGGCCCCTAAGACCCCCAGCTCCGTGGGATTGACATCTGACCCCAACCCTGACCTTCAACCTCCTGCTACTTCGTCTTGGAGCGGACCAGTGAGTTCAGACACCTCCTCCTGTTCCTCCTCTCTTCGGCAGCCGACGGTGAGGGAGAGAAGGGATAGACAGGGGGTCGGGCTGCCCAGGGATAGTTTACATTCCTCACATAGCTCTTCTGGAGCACCACCCCCCTCCTCCTCCTCCACCCACCCTCTTGCTCCAGCTCCAGAAAAAGCCATTACCTCCTCCTCTACTGTAGCCCCAGAAAAAGTTGTTCCTTCCCTAAGATCTCGCTGGAGATTTAGCTCTGGAGACGAAGAAGAGGATCACACCAGGAGAAGAAGAGGAGGTGGTTGGAGTGTTCCCTGTGGCTCGTCTTGTTCGAACTCCAATAAAGTAGGCGAGCGGCTTGTCACAGAGCGAGGAGGCAACTTTTTGTCCCGCAGTAAAAATGGCTGGTGGAACGCTAAAGGCATTGGCAGGTCCTCGGGAAGTGAGGAGGACAGTCCTGGTTCTTTAAGCCCCCACTGTCGCGAGGCAGTACGCCGCCGCTCACTGAGAAAGAAGAAGAAAGTCAGCTTGGCCAGTCTAGCATCAGGTTGTGATGATTACAAAGACCGTGATGGCGAATCTGAAGACAGTGACAGTGACAGTGACACAGCCTTGACAATGGAGCACTTAGAGAGGCACCTCCCACAAAACACAGGTGGAGAGTCGGGAAGAACAGTAGCTCGAAGCCACTCGGCAAGAGAACCTAGTGGCCATCGAGCCAAAGTGCAACATTGGGAGCGCATCTCTTCACCTGTGTCGTCCACAACCCTTCCCAGTGTATCTCGGGTGTCAAAGGTCAATATACCCCCGTTTCTCTCTAGTCCTGGAGAGTCGCGTGGCAGCAGTCGATACTCAAGCACCGAGACACTGAAAGAAGAGGACCAGGCAGGCAGAACTACCCGTGGAGAAAATGTCTTTTATAATGTGGGTGGAGCAGAACGTAGCACTGGCAAAGGTGTGTCATCATCCATGTTAAGTAAAACCTACCATGGAAATTTTACCATGTATCGTTCCCCGAGCTTTGGCCACTGTGATAACTTTTCTCGTACTCCTGTGCGAGTGCGCCCCAAGATTGTGCCAACAGTAGCTCCCTTACCCAGTGTACTTCCCAGAGAAGGTGGCATATCTTTAAAGGGGAGGGGGGATCAGAGTGTACTAATAAGGAAAACAACAGGTGGCGATGGAGTAACTGATCAGGATAAAAGCCCCATATCCATGTCAAACCCTGATATCACCTCTGAAACTATGACACTGTTAAGCTTTCTGAAGTCGGACCTGTCGGAGCTTAAAATGCGTAAAAAAGGTGGAGGGGAGAGAGCCGGGGATGTAGAGGGATCATCGGTGTACAGGATGGGCACGGGAACTCATAGTGGGTCACTTTTGCCCGCTGGACGTCGTCCATCTCTCAAGGACCTGACTGCCACGTTGCGTCGAGCAAAATCTTTCACCTATTCAGACAAGCCTACAAAAACTGCAAGGTGCTACTTGACCAGTGGCACTGCCAAGAGAAGCTCCTCTGAGCAGCAGCTTGACTTGGATACAGAGAGGAGTGACAGTAGGGTGCTATTATCAGATAGGGAGGTGGAAAGTGATGGGGGTGATTTTAGGGTCATGAGAGGACAAAGGATGAGTGATTTTGGATTTGATGATGATGATGACGAGGTAATGCCCACTCCACTGCAAGAGATGTATGTGCAGGAAGCTAGGCGGGTCATACAAGACATCTGCCAGATGAGTACAAGGGGGGATGATGATGATGATGATGATGATAACAATGTAGCCAAAAACAGAACTTATCATTCGCAGGCTGAATGTTTACAGGCAGGGAAAATGAATGAGAAGGAGAAAGCAGGAAGGAGCATTCAGGATGAAGCAAGAATAGAACGAGCGGCTGAGTTTAAGAACACAAAAGACAGGGATAAACATGAGAGGGAGAGAGAGAACAGACAGGGGGAGAGGAGTGAGAGGGATGGACAAAGTATGCAGTCGGAGAAACTAAACCGCAGGAGCACAGACGACTGGGAGAAATCACACGGACAGAGTGGAGAGCTGGGGAGAGCCTTACTGAAGGGGGACTCGGAGGAAAGCATGTTCTACGACCGCTCTGTGGATGAACTTTCGGGCCACGAGTCGAGTTTAACAGACGAAGGGATTGTGACAGAGCCAGAGACATGTCCCGGTGACCTCACAGAGAGGTTATTCTTGGGCTCAGCGGGGGTTAATTTAGGGTCAAGAACAGCGAGGGATGTTCTCGGGCAGCCCGTCACTGCATGGATGCAGTCAGCTCTGCATGAAGGGGAAGGGTTAAAGAAAGAGGGACAAAAGCTGACAGAGAACAGTCTGACTTGTACAAACTATCTGAATGAAGTCAGTGCACCTTGCTCTTTGCCTCGTCCTGCTTGCACAGCTGAGAGAGACCGCAGTATCACAGAGGTGAGCGCTGCTGTCGGTGTTAATGCTGCCAGTGAGGAGATCCACACCAGCAACACAGTGTCACAGGGATCAGCAGCCACCCCGGGAGGAGGACTTGAAACCTCTGCAACCCCGAGTGCTATCCGTCGTAGGCGCAAGTTCTCTCCTTCTGGTAACAACAACACTGGTTCTGATTCTAGTAATGGAAGTAATGCAGAGTCAACAATAGCAGCTGGAGGACATGTGGAGTCCACAGTATACCGCTCTCTGAGTGACCCCATGCCTCAGCGGCACTGCTCTGTTGCGGAAGAAGGCAACAACAACTTTTCTTCTGTGGACAGTAACCTGTTAGGATCCCTGTCTGTCAAAGGTGGAGGGGGAGGCCCTCCAGAGGCCTCTGCTATGGCCACGTTATCAGAATGCGAGGGAAGCATAGCGAGTGACTTATCAGTATGCAGTGATTGTGGCGTTCGTGATGACATTGTTCATGACTACAGTGGAATGATAAGAAACATTGTGGCCGAGCCAGGTGCAATGGACAGACTGATGGCAGATGACCACAATGGCAAAGCTCCTAAGAAGAAATCGTTCAGTGACCCGAGTCGCCGTGGTGAGGCACCGTCACTGTGCCAGAATGACCCCCAGCTCAAAGTTCAGCCTGGCAGCACTCAACCAACAAGTGAGCTGGATCATCATGGCCAGATTCCTCCTTCGAGCAGTGAGCCAATCCTGAACGAGCAAAGAGAGGAATTGTGGGAACCAGAGCGCAATGCTAAAAACAATGTCCCAGCACAGCTGCATCATCATGCAAACAGCAGTTCTAAAGTGAAAATGGCTCGCTCCCAGTCGGAGTCGACCCCTCACGTTTATATACATGAAGAAAAGGAGGATGGAATCGATCAAGGTGAGGAGGAGGAGGAAGAAGTGCAGAAGTTAAATTTTGACCTCAAGTTAGCTGAGGTTCTGTCTCCAAGAATGATTCGTCGGCCCACTAGAAGGCGTCCAAACAGAATGGCTTTTTTTCCTCACGAAGACCCATTTGAGCCTCCTGAAACATGCTCGGAGGATCAGGAGGACCACAGCAACCATCCCGGGCTCAGTGCCCCTGTTTCCTGTTCACCACTGCAGTCCAAACCCCAAACTATACACAAGCACGTCCGCCATTCCAGTGAGCCCTCCACCTTCATTCCCATCTCACCACCTCCACAACTCCAACCCCTGAAGGAGGCCGACTGCCTCGCTATCCAAGCCGCGACAGAACCTCCAATGTTAGGTAAGCCTCCAGGAGACGAGGCCCCGTCGCTGGAAGATGTGACACAGAAATATATTCTCGAACTGAGCACTACGGATAGGGAGACTGAGGCCCCGGGTCCTCTCTCAGGACCCACGGATGGACATCAGGGTTCGGGGTCAGTTGCTGAAGTCCCCTGCGAGACCAGTGCCAGTGGAGTTATGGAAGCTGGACCTCGAAAAAAGGCCACAGATGAAACTGCATCTACTCAACAGAGGACCAAGCCCAGAGTGGTGAGTTCAGAATTTTACTACTGCTTCTTCTTTTTATTTTTCTCCCTCACCATCTTTAATCATGCACGCACGCTTTCTGCGATAACGGTGTGCTTCACAGATTCTCGAGTGTCACTGTGTCATTGTTGGCTGCTATAGAAAAGAAGCAATGACATTATGAACACCACACCCAGCGCTGAGCGTATTTTTCAATTGTGTGTGACGGACATAGAGGGTCATTGAAAAAAGGTGACATGTTTGACTTTTCTTTTCATGTCGAAACATAGTCATCATGCCACTGGTATGAAAACATCCCATCATGTTGCCCTATACGGTTTACTCCCTCGTATGGTACCACAGCAAAACACAGCACACCGCACAAGTGTTTTCTTGAAGTGCTATGAATCGTCGCGGGTATGGTTAGCTTCAGAGTGCATTTGCGAGTAAAGCTACAATACAGGGGCCATTAAAGGCTGAGCAGTGTTAAACAAACATCAAAGGATGTTGTTAGTTTGATTAAACAAATCCCAGACAAAGGGCCCTTACCGAATGGACCGAGGGCTTCTTTGCTGGGTGCTTCGGTTTACAATTATGTTTCATTCAACATCAGTTGTCTCAGTGCCACAGAGCAGGGATACGATAAACAGTCCATCCAAACACAGACTGTATGTATGAGTGTGTAATGTTATGCTACATTGACTCAATGGAACATAAACTATTGGCTTTTTCTGCAGTGTTATAAAAAATAGTAATGTAAAGGTTTACTGATAAGACTGGAACAGTGTGCCGATAAATGTGCAGAACATTGTGGTTGTTGTAAGTAAACATGTTTTCAGGAACACATTGGATGAACTCAGCTTTATATAAGCTTGAAGTATAAAAAGCATTGCTAAATATTTACTTTATGATAGACTGGTGTTCTGTTATGGGCACCGACATACATCTGAGATGTACATAAAATGTAAAAATAGCTCCTTGACAAGATATTTCTATCTCAGATATGTTGGTGTGTGTCTGTGGGAGGCGCTGGGGAAGCTCCCACAATCTGTTCTGACACCGCGTTATCTCATCTGATACTGTGAAAAGTTTATAGCATAAATGTTTAAGTTGACGTATACTTTTGAAAAGTGCAGGTATTTGAAGACTCCGCTGAAGTACTGTAGCGCTATAAACTACACACATGCTGAAGATGATTGCATTAGGCAGATTTTTATTGTCTTAACAATGCTTTTGGCAATAAATCATACACTAGTGAAAAGTCAGATGATTCCCCTTTTGAATGGTGCCACATTTGGAAGAAGAGGACATTTGTGGTATGAGAAGTCGGGCTGATTCTCCAGGGTGAAGTCAGGACTCCTGGCAGGCTCTTCTATTCTCTCCACTCCACTCCACCATTCTAGAAGTGGTCTCTGATTTTTTTTCATGGACACACTCACATACTCAGCCCTTAGATGTTTGTTCCTTACAACTGCAATTGTTTAAAGGGGGAACAAACAGCCTTTCCAATGGTACAAGATTGTAGAATATACTGAGTGTGACTATTTTTGGCATTGAGAGCCATGGGGTGGTTCCACAGATTTTCTAATGTTGGGATCCAAGGTTTACCAAGATGAAAAGTCAATGATACATTTATAAAATGAAGGCTGCCGCTGTAAAGTGAATCATGTATTGTATCAGCAACAGCATTTACTTTTATTCATTATAATTTTTAAATTTTTTATGAGGCATATGCGCTGTGTGTGTGTGTGAGAGACACTCCCGTTCTAAACGGTCATGGATGTAAAACATTGAGAAAGTGGAAACAATGCAGGGATTACCATCCTGTCTATAGTTTTTTTCCCATCACGCTGCAGACACAATATCCAGAGCTGTGATTTCATAGTCATAACTGTTTTTTTTTTTTTCCCATTGCGGTGACAAATCTGTTGCAGTGCCTGTGGTTTCTTGTAATATGTCACTGTGTTTGTATTTCAGTAATCCAAGCGTAGTTGTTTTTATTGGCTAAAAACAACCAATTAGATGGTTTGGCCTCTTTGCTCCTCCACTTTGGCATCGTCTCGCAGAGCTGCAGTGCTGCTCAGTAACATTCACTTCTCTTACTCTCGTGCTCATTATCCGGTGATTGTTCCAGTCCCTTTCTCAATGTCCATCCTAGTTGCTGTCCCGATAGTAGCAGTGGCTGCCCAGTTAGCTCGCCGTGCAGGAAATTGGTTTCAGGAAATAGGAAGTTGTTGTGGTAACTGATGACATCCAGCACTACCGGCTGGCGTGTGCGTATGCCATTGTGCAGTGTGTGCTGGCGTGTGTTTGACCGGTCTGCATGTGTGTGTATTAGGAGCTGGTTTCCTCTCGCTTTCCCCTGTGTGTGTGTGTGTGTGTGTGTGTGTGTGTGTGTGTGTGTGTGTGTGTGTGTGTGCGTGTGTGCGTGTGTGCGTGTGTGCGTGTGTGCGTGTGTGCGTGTGTGCGTGCGTGCGTGCGTGCGTGCGTGCGTGCGTGCGTGCGTGCGTGCGTGCGTGCTAGCCGGTGCTTGTTGTTAGTCTGGAATATATCACTGCCTTGTTGAGGCGCTCAGAGCTCAGACCTTTGCCAACAGGCTGTTTAGAGCAATGCCCTGCAGCTCTGGCGCATCGTGACTGTCTGTGTGACTTGGACTGAATGTATTAACGAGTGTGCCAAGCTAAAATGGACCTCGGTCAAGAAGTTCTGAAACTAAGGAAGCAGGATGCTGCCTAAGAGAAGGAGCCTTTTTCCTCTCTTCTGGAGGCATTGAGTGAGAATCGTCTCTCCCACTGCACAGCTATAATGTCCCTTAATTTCCACCTTTTATTTGTTGTACAGTTAGTGTTTTCCTTAATTGCTATAAGTGACTTTTTATGTTGTTTCCTTATCCAGATGCATTGCCAATCACAACCTGATTTATGCATATCTAAAGCATCGAATTGGTTTTCAGTTCTCTAAAAAGTAATTCCCCTACACACACTTTCGTCGTAGTTTTTTCACTGTTGTTGGATGACGTGTCCCTGGAACATTGCAGGAAAGTGAAGTCATAACCTTTGTCTTGTAATGCGGGAAGCTGAGCCAAATGTCAGGTAGAGAGAGACGGAAGGAAAGAGACGGAGACAAGAGCTGAGAGGAAACTTGCTGGATAAATAATGAGAATCCCAGGATCAAATTAGAACAGTGAGTGAGCTGAAGAATGAAACCATAACGGAGGGAGAGAGGGGAGGAGAGCTGGAGAATAGGGGACAAAAGGAAAGCGACACCAGAAACCAGAGAAGAGGAGGTTTCTGGGTTTCTGGGATGACAGGTTGCCTGTATACTAATCTCTTCTTTAATATTCAGTTCTGTCTGATCACAATCAAATGTGTGTCAGGTCAATGTCACTGCTACGTTTTCTTGCCAATTCAACTAAATCTGATTACATTTGAAGTGCATGCTGTATTAAATAGTTTAGTTTGGGATGAATTGTGGGAAAATATACTTTGTTCATAGTTTATTTAGATGTAAAAGCCAACATAGACATTTGTGAGCAACATGTTAGTAAGACATGTGAGCAAAAGTGCAGTTACATATCATTATCACCTCAACTTCAGCACACGTGTCACAAAGTATTTAAAACTGCTTTAATAAGAAGCCCCAGTCTGCCCAGTCTGTGTAAACTGTGAGGGGACAGAGCAGCTCTCCATCTGAACAGACAATTAGCAGTGTAAAGCACCGCTGAAAACAACAGGGCAGTGTTGCTGAAGAGGTCGCATGAGGTGGACGCATTGTTTCTTTCGCCATGTCATGGATTATACTGTCTCTTGAACTCGAGTGTGTGTGTTTTCTTCTACAGTTTAAATAGTTTTCACTGTCAGAGGCAGCAGGAATGTGGCTCATCTTCCCGTCTCCACTTGTTGCATGACAGACTTCAAGTCTCATGTGCATGGGTGTCGTGCATTAGCAGCCTGACCGTGACATTGTGACGTCGAGCACACTCTTTAGCAGAGAGTGAGGGACAGCAGTTTTAGTACCTCACTCCTTATGTCTTTAGGTGACTGGTGGCATTGAGAAATAGAGAGACCGGAGATTGGTTTGTGCTCTGCCGCACATGGATTAGGTCTAAAAGCACAGTGTTTATAACTGCAGATTTATGAGAGACTTTGTTTTATCAGGCCACCTACAAAGAATCAAATGCTTTACCCTTTTCCCCGATCTCCCCTTTCTGCCCCCCAGATGGAGAACTAATGTATGGCAAAGGTTTCAGGTAGAAATGCACCGGGAGATGGGAGCTGATCGGCTGTTCAAGAGTTGGGCTTTATTTATCCCACTGATAAGCTCGAGCATGTCTACTTTACATACCCATAACTCTGATATTGTTTATGATATCCAGAAAATATTGGTTTGTAGGATTTTCTGCAACATGACCATGAAATAACAGATTTATATGCATGTCACTGATTTCTAACATGAGCTTCTTAAGCCCATCAAAACCATGTGTTTTGAATGAATAACTCCCACTTATTGAACCTATTTGTAGTTATCTTGGAAAAAGTGGCAAAAGCATTTCATTGCATATTTGTGAATAATTCAACTAAACTAAAAAGGACTAATAACTGAGGGCACATCAGAGGCAAAAGCTGCACGTTCATGTTCAATTTGTTCTCAATCTGATGCAATTCTTTCCAATCGAGTGATGAAATCATATCAATCATATCGTCTGATGTGTCTGATCAATCTAATCTAATCAAAAAGAAGTTTATACATGACTTGTAACTGCAGCTAATGTTAGAAACCCACCATAAAGAAACAGTATCCAGATAACAAACTTCTATTTCAAGAGAAAACAAATCATATAGTGAAACCAAATAAAATCCACAACTGGAAAGATCAAATGAATAGTTTAAAATCTCCCACTGAAATGAAGTGAACATTAATGCAATTTCACTTATTGAGCTGGGGCCACATTTGGACTTTGCTGAAGAAGTTATGTAACTGGTAGATGACCACCTAATACTGGCTGTTGGAAACAAACTAGCTTTTTGATAGACAGCAGACTTTTGCACGGTCATAAGGGCAGACCTTTAAGTCTGGACACTGTGTGACGTATCATGGGTTTTATATTTTGTCTTTGTAGCATAACAGATTATTAGTTATAGAGATTGTTATTTCTACAACATTGTATGCTACTATATAATCTCATAGTAATGTTTTAAATGCAAATGATAACATTTTACAGATGCTTTTTATACTTGTACTTTAATTACTTGTTTTTTATTCCAACATTATTATTTATTATTCAATATTATTTATTCATTAATTCATAACATTTTTTTATTCATATTGTCGGAACTGATCCATGCTCATTTCTAACATTTTACAAGGATTTCAGCCTCTGCACAGAAAAACTATAGGTGTGTTAAGTAATCAAAAAATAAGGTTGTAATATAGAACACACCATCAAACCTTTTCATCCTGAGGTCAGTGAGGTCGGTGGACAGGAAGGAGCTGGTCTTTGACACCAGGTATAAAAGAAAAGTGAAAGGACATGTTCCACGCAGACACATAGAGGATGTGGGAGGCTGCAAGGCCCCTTTTTAATGTGCAAAAGTCACCCGAGGTTCAATAGGTTACATAAAGTGAGGGGTGCCGGGGCAGTTTAACAAACGATGGGGTGATGAAAGGGTGAGGATTTGGTCTGTTTGGAGACGATGTCTAAAGGTGTCACCAGATGAGAAGGGAGGGGTGGGATGAATCATACGATGAAAAGGCCGCCCTGTTGATACCGGCGGCAACACTGACTCTTCTGATGGCATCAATGATTTGACCTTAACTCATGTGGGGGGAGGTTAGGAGGGAGCTCTTTTTTTGGTTGATGATTTAACGTCCATCGCTACTATTGCCTTAAAAGATGGGCTTACAGTACAGGACTAATGACCTAATCAAGGTGTGATCTAGGAATATGGTGGCATATCTGCATGGATTGTACTCAGTGAATCGAAGTTCATGCCTGGAAGTCACTTTCTTGCAGGGTTTAGATTACTTTTAGCTCCAGCAGTGCTGATTCAAATGAAAAAGTCAACTTGAAACTCTCCAGAAGCCTGTTTATGACCCTTTCATGTCATTGAGTAGTGGCGCAGCAGTCAAATATCCTTGCAGGTCTGGGAGTGGGGAAACGCTGAGATGAGATATCGCTGGTATGTCACTATTTAAAAGGTGGACAGTAACATAACTTTGATTATTAGCTTGTTACTTTAAATGTTATATAGTTTCTCTTCCTTTAAGTGCTCATAGTTTAGAGAATAAGCAAAGCATCTCCCACTCATTGTTTTTCAGCACAGCTCCAATCCACTTAAAAAAGTGGATTTTTAATGCTTCATCAATATGCTAAATGGACCTCAGATAACACATTTGACCCCGTTTAGTATTCTCTAGGCACTATGGATGGTCACATTCTCCCTCTCATACATGCGTAATGGCTCTATATGCCTCATGAACATTGATCTGTATTCATTGCAGCAGACTTAACCACTGCTTAACCTTTACTTAAATCTATTTGTTTATCCTCGTTGTGACCTTCGTTTTTGTCCTTGTGGTGACAATGCAGCATGGTTTGGTGTCCAAACAGGTTTAGGCTCCCACCAGTATTGACAAACAAGAACCATACACGTACTTACACATCAAACATGAAGCGATGGAAATGTTCACTCTCCACCGGGAGCAACTTGTTATTCAGATGCCATGTTTACTGTTTACATGGTCACTTTTTTTGTCAGTCTGATGGAATTCCTTCTAGTTGAGAGATCAGGCTGTTTCGTTTCCATAAACACTGAATTGAGCGACGAGATTCATGTGTGGGTTTATGTGCATCAACAATTCATCCCAGTTATCCCACAATGCTTTGCACTGTGTTATTTGCCGTCCGTGATTTGCGCACATGGTCCCTCAACCCAATGGTGCCAGATTGGGTGGGTTTCTGCTCAATTGGGCCTCGTTTTGAACATGATGGGTTGGAAAAGACTGTGTTGAAAAGGTTTATAGAAAATATCCTCGATAAATGTTCTTGTCATTATAAGCAGAACTGTAAACATTTGAACAAACTGCCACGTCTACTTATTATTCTCATCATTACTTCATTTTCAAAACTTTTTGAGAGCATCTGCTCCTCTTGAGTGCTTAATGACGTGTCACTCTAAAGTGCTAAACAAAACTATTTTGGCTCATTGGTTGCGTGATTGCACTCTTTTGTAGAGCCCCTGTCTGTGCTTCCTTTTTTTTTTGGTTATTTACCACAGTTTTTGGTGCTTGTGATGTGTTCTTTATTACGCAGGTGATAATTTTATAATTTTAACACATTTTTAAAGAGGTTGAGATTTTTCCTGGTCTTCATTGAGTTTGGCAGGTTTTATCTTGTGTTTGCGCTGGAAGCTGTCAGTCACACCTTGCAGTCCTGCCCGCAACCGGCTTTCGCTGGAAACCTGCCAGTATTGGTTTGAACACTGAAGTAATGGAGCTTGTTGTTGCTTTGGAACACCCAAAAAACATTGTTCATTTTCTGACCGAAGGCAGGAAGTGACCAGTTTTTCAAAGCATCTTATGTGAAACATCACCTGGTGAATTATGAAAGATAGATGTGCATCAATATGTGCTCTGACACAGTAGGAAGGGACTGTGATTGGACCACGGCCAGGTTCACACCACCTCCGATCCGAATTTCAGACTGAAATAGTCTTTATTCTAACTCTTCACTATTCCTACATATTCAGATTTTTTTTCCTTACATGTCCTTTAACATTTAGTGTTGTTCCTAAACAAGGCCACAGTTGACTTTGATTTAAATTTTGAGCCCTGGATTATCAACGATAACAAGACTTGGAGGGGAAACAACAAATGCTTGTGAGCAGTAAAAAACAAAACAGAGTCATAAAGTGAAGTGACATGTAGTGTCCGCAAACATGAGGCTCCATCCGGGTTCTCACAGTGGAGGGAAAATGTCTGTGGGAAAACAGTTCTCTTCATCTCCTTGCCCTCAGTTGGTGACAGTTGCAATATGCTTTGAAAATCTTTAACTTTTCCTTTTAAGGAAAGTCCCTAGTTTTTTCTTTTGTTCCCGCCCCTATGCACTGTGGCCTGCCAGTAGAAAGTCACAGTTCAAACCTGTGAACAGTGCCTGTTGGCTTCGTCTTCTTCCTTGCTCGTTTTTTTTTTTTTTGTCTTAGTTCCCAGTTGGCTCCTCTTTAGCTGTGTCTTTGTGACTCTTTCCTCTCTCTGGGTTGGTGTGGATCCACCCAGTGTAATTACAGAGCAGTTTGCTTATGCAAGGAAAGTCTCCTCTGAAACAGCACTTTCTAAAAGTTGCTATTTCAGCTTTTTTTGGTGTGCCCTAGCAGATTTTTGTTTCATACCAAAGTGTGTTTGTGGCATAAATAACCGATTTTAATTTCACCTTGTTCCCAAAGTGAATCTGTTTAGAACTGTTTTGTGTTATTTCTTTGTGAGATTATTTCTCAGGCAGCCTTTTCTGTCCTACGTCGCGTCCTTCATCTGCACCACATGTGCTCACAAAGATGTCTAATGTGCAAATTCCAGCTTCCAGATCGGCGGTGATTCACCTAAGGCCGGGGCTGTAGTGCCGGCTGCTGCGAGCTTAAGTAGAATCATCTGAGGTCAATGTTACAGCTGCCGCTAATTGATTTCTCCAAAAAGGAAAATAAGAGAGGCTACTGTAAAAATACCCCCCGAAAATTCCTGACGTGCCACAAAAATTCATTCCAGACATGCAGAAAACAAGGGGATAACAAGTCGCGGGTCTTTCTCGAACAGCGGCACAGCTGTCAGGTTTTCTTCCTGTCAGTGTTTGAACTGAAAGTGTGTATATGAGGTACAGAGATAGCTTAGAAATCCAAACTATTGCCACGTGTTTCCACATCGTCTGTCCTCCTCCCTTACCCGGGAGAATAAAAGAATAAGACTTTCCTCCAATTTTGCATAAATTGGAGGAAACAGGCTTGAAATTGTTTGCCAAAGGTCAAGGTTCATGTTTCAAGTCAAGTCAAGTCCTTTACTTGTCACAGACAAACAATTATATACAGTATAATGTGTTCTGAAATGTTTTTAGCATTTATTCAACACCGAAACAACAATTTTGATCATGAAATTAGATGAGCAAAAATTTAAAGCACACACTAATGTTAATAATAATAATCCGGTGAAGAACCATGGCCTCGTATTTAGAGGTGCTGATCCTCATCCCAGTTGCTTCACAATCGGCTGCGAACCGCGTCAGTCTACGCTGAAGGTCCAGGTTCGATGAAGCCAACAGAACCACACCATCTGCAAAAAGCAGAGACGAGAACCTGTGGAACCCAACCCGGACCCCCTCCGGTCCCTCGCTGTCCCGAGAAATTCTGTCCTTTAAAGTAATGAACAGTTGTGGGCATCCAACATATTGTCATGTAGTACCTCTTGATTTCTGGTGAATTATTATATTCACAGAAGAAAAAAAACTGAAGAGATTTCTCAGACCAAATGTCTTATTGTCCTTTTCTTTTCATATTATCTATTTGAAAAGATCAAAACCGGTGAAGCCTCAGGCTCTGACACATACTTTATTCTGAGATGGACGGATAAGAAAGTGCAATTTGATGACTCAAAGTCTACAATTGAAAAATCACTGTGACCTCATGAGGGCCTCTTGTTTGTGAATGCTGATCTCTATAACGTTTTGAGAGATTGAGTTTACATATTTCCCAGATGTTGGAGTGAAGTTCAAGAGGAACAAGTTGGATTTTACCTTCTCAAGGTGAATCTCACGTATGATCTCACCTGAGTAGACTTTAATTACTCTCTGTAATTTCACGTCTGTCCTGCCGTTGTGAATGCAGCATCTCGAGAAGGCCTACACTTAACACCGCTTATTACATTATTTAACAGTCCTCAGCACATCCTGGAGAGGATACGAGTTGGTGTACACTGTGATTTCAGTGGTTGGCTCCGGTATTAAAGCAAGGCTTTGATTCAAGTATCTGTCTTTGTAGCATATTTGGAAAAGAAGCAACTTTGTTTGCTGTTGGAGTAAAACGCTGAGAAAGTGTATGACGAATGGTGACCTCGGGATTGATATTAGATGGCAAAAGAAGAAAAGACAGCATTCAGATGAACTGAGTCATAGTGACACATAACAATGAAATAACAATGATCAGGCTGTGTAATATAGTCCCACACACTCTGGACAGCCTGGAGTTGAATTATTATGCATGTATTTTATTAGCATGTCTTCTTGTATGTGCATATTTCTCAAAAAACCTGGAATGCATTATAAATCTTCTTGCCTTGTCTTCTCCTGTCCCTCACACAATGTGTCATCTGTGCAGCACAGCATAGTTCGGAGCGTGGTCGGATGGGGACGCACACACGTATACAGTATCCGGGCATCGGGCTCACTGTGGGTCGACTCGGCTGTTCCGTCTTCTGTCATCTGAAGAAACATGACAGTAGAAACAGTCCCAGTGCGTCTTCGGCATAGATTAGTTTCCCCTCACCTCGCTCTCGGACTATCTTATGGCATCAGTCCGCCGGTTCGGATCATGCTCTAGCTGCCAGTTAAGGAAGTCGCGTGAGAATGGGAACGGCAGGCGCTGGAAGAGTCGGAGTGCCGTTCCAGAGTGGCTGCTGGGATCCCGGATCAAAGCGCAAGGAGAGGAGGAGGAGGATGTTTGGAAAAGAGACGCTGGAGTAGCGAAGGCCAACGACCCCTCACAGCAGGCAGGTGGTGGGAGCAGTTTTCAGCTGAGTCAGATTTAAATTTTTCTTCATGTTTTTTTTTTTCTTCCTGAAGCCTACGATGATTATAGAGTGTAGGAAGACAAAAGGTGAATTGGAACTCCTAACGTTAACTGTGTGTGTGTGTGTGTGTGTGTGTGTGTGTGTGTGTGTGTGTGTGTGTGTGTGTGTGTGTGTGTGTGTGTACACACGTTGCATTGTCAGCTGCTGACTCAGACGTTATATGAGTCTTGTAACGTTTCGCCCAGAGCCATTGTTATTATATTACCTCACCACTCTGACATCACCCGTATCATGTGGATTTCATCAGCGGGCACCCGCAAGACACACAAATAACAGTTTACCAGCTTAGGTAATTTCTCAAAAGTGAATTCTTCAGCAAACATGCTTTGATATTTTAGTAGTTTGACAAATGTGCAGTGACAACATGAGTCAACATGACTCTTTTTAACAGTCTATTTAAATTAAGTACATTTTCAAAACAGGTAAAATGTCCTAATCAAACTGCGTCAGTGACTGAAATGAATTCCACATCATAATGTTTCATATTGACCTTACAGTGCTGTGTGGTAATGGTGAGGTTTCTCTCTATTTTGCGTTGGGGGTGCGCTGATGTAAAATGGAAAATAGCTTTTAGCCAAAAACTGAGATTTCATGTTTACCATGTTCATTTGCTCCTCGTATCAATTCAAAGTCAAAATGTTGTTTTTTAACTCCTATCTCTTTCAAAACATTCAAAATCTTCCTTCATCACCAGTATCAGCTATAAACATTTATCTTCCATGTGTTTCATAGATAGATCTGTAAACCCTGTGATTTTAATATAGATGTGAGATTCAAGCTTGTTTCATGTTTCTTCTTCTGACAAGTGGGACATTGTGACTTTTCAGTGGCAGTTGATAAAGTTATGCAGCATTAATATGCTTATTCAGTTAGTGGCATTATCTGGACGAAATAAGATAGGAGCAGCATTTTTCAAAACTGTTATGTTTTAAGAGAAAAATCTAAATGATTGTGTCCTCGCAGGCACAATCAATGAGAACTTTTGGGACAAACCAGATTAGTTTCCCGGCTTATTTCTTAGTTATCCCTCATATATTGCAGGTTTCTAATGTGCTCATTTCAACACATTGAGGTTCTCAATTCTTTACAGATTAATGGTATTCTCACTCAATCTTGCTTTTCATCAACCCGAGGATGTTGCAGTGGAGGTTTAAGCAGGCAGTTGCTTGAGTGCGGCAACATTTAATTTTTTTAGAGATTTCACTGGTGGCATTTCCTGTTTTTTTTCCAAACATACAGTTGTTATAAGCTTTATTTCTTCGCTTATCACTTTTGTAACATTCTGTATCATATATGTATATGTATATATGATACAAGACTTGATGGACACTAAGACCATTGTCGGTCTCTTTCAGTGTAATTGATCATCATTTTCAAATTCCAAACAGTCCTACAGATGACCCGTGTTTCTCATAGGTGAGGGCTGAGAGGCTTGATGTTTCTGGCTGCTGCCAACCTTTGTGCTGAAGCAAAACATTTTGTCCCAAGATGAGTTTTCACAAAGCTGTGAGTCAGCGTGAAAATATGTCGACCTTACCTCAGCCGAGAAAACATTGTGTGTGTGTGTGTGTGTGTGTGTGTGTGCGTGTGTATGTGCGTGTGTGTGTGAATAACTCAGTATTATTGTACAAGTTGAAGGGAGGGCCCTCGCTCCTCTCGTTTTTTTCTTATCAATTTAAAGTGGAACTGGAGGAAACAGTGTCACTAATCTTAAATATTCCAATCTGTTTATCTATATTTGTTCCAGATTCTTAATCAACACATTTTCTCCAGTGTCGTGGATTTGAGTCATTCTCTGACGGTCAACCAGGTTTGCTACAGTTGCTGTGTGGCAGCTCCCAAGACGAGACATCACTCATAGAAAGGCTATGACAAGTCGACGTGTTTCCAACACAATGCAGAACTGGTGTTATCCTTAGCAGCCTTCTGTGATTTTTAGCAACATTCCTAACTCTCCCTCTGCTCTCCGCCTCACATTCACTCATGAACAAATTTGATCTGAATTTTAAGTGTTGGCATTGAAAACAAACTAAATGTCAAAACAAAATAGAGTGTATTGTATTAGAGGTGCACAGCGAGGTTTCCCAACGACCTCCTTGAACCAACCAGTCACTAGAAAGTGTCTCCGTGTTTTTCAGTTCTTCCCCATATTACGTGGGATTGATGACATAGTTGCCAGGCAACTGGTGCACCGCTTCCTGTTTCATTAACTTCACTTTTGCAGACTCCTCGACCTTTAGAGGACCTGTCCTCAAAAGACCGACCAGACAGTGTCCTTTCTCGGATGCAGACTTGAAATTGAGTCATGATTTGCTTGACTTCCTGTTTCTCAGACTTCTTCCCTCAAAGAAACGATCGAGGCTATTTCACAATACTGCTGCCAGTTGGCCACAGAGGGAAGCACCGTTGGTTTCCTCCCATATAACATATTCCTCTTCGATATATGTTGAGAATGTGAAAGAAGAAAGGCAGATATCGCTGTTCTGTCACTCTTTCAGTTTTCTGATAATGCCACAATATATTCTGATGTATTAACCGGAAGCTCATTTATGTGAATGAATAGCCAGAATTTACAGCTGTCTTTTCCAGATACACTTTGTCTTTGGACTTCACTTCTTCTTTCCTTCTGTGTTCCTTGTTAATCAATAAATATCAAGAGGCTCGTTTGTACATACACAGCTCAGAGGTTTGCTTATGTCATTTATCTTGTGACCGTGAAGTGGAGCTCAGTCACAGCTGAGTTAAGTTTTATGAGATGTGAATGCAGCAGGTGAGAGATTTTAGATTATTTCATTTAGACGATTAACTCTTGATGTCATTCATAGAGGCCTAATGAGAGATGAAGCAGTAAAGCTACAGAAACAAGAGAGGTGGATATAATTTATAGTGTAGAGTAAAATGTGCTGTTTTTTGGTGTTTCAGTGATTCTGTTTTGAGTAATAAGTTGCTTTTAAATCCCTGTGAGTCACAATGCCACATATATACCACATATATCAGTTTTCCACTATCTAATGCTGCTGCTTCTTTAAGGATAAAAAGATAATTTATCGAATCTGATAAGTTGCCCAACCAACTAACCAACCCAATTTGCACTTCATACAGGTTATTATGAATAACTGATAATTGACTCTTGAATTATATAAACACAACAGAAGAATAAGAAGCAAGCAACTTTATTAATAAAACACTTTAAATAAGCCAGACTGCAGTACAAAGAAATAAGTAGGATGTGCACGGTGCACAATTCACACGTTCTAAAATACATTAAAAATAGAGACAGTGCATATAAAACAAACGTCGTTAAGACGGATTAAAAGGATAAAAACATGGGTCATACAAAAGGCATTAAAAAGAAGAGTAAAACCATGTAGGATTAAAACGTCAGCAGCTCACATGGTGTGGAGTAAGTGCGAGGCTAAAATTGAAAAAAGAAATATTCCAAAAGTTGTACTTATGTTGATGACTAAAATTAAACGGGAATAAAAACCCTAAGGGGTTGAAATTGGTATTGATATTTTAAACATTGTAGATCAGTAAGTTAACAGAAATAGAATAAGATGATGGCAAATCGACAATAAAAAAGAAGAAGAAGAAGAATGTGCTTGCTTTTTAACAACTGAAGCTAATCTTCAGCCGTTTTAGATTAATTCCACTATTGGGTTTGCTGATTCATGACAAAATTGGACTGAAATGAAATGAAAATAGGAAGAGCAACCTGCCATCCAGGTTTTATCTAAAGCCAATGAAGTCTGCCGTGCAGCCTCTCAAATGTGCTTCCAGTGGTACGGGTAGATTCAAGAGTTCTGTTGTCGCTCTGTGGTTGCCTGGCAACCAGCGGGGACTACGGGAAGTCTCTGCACCTGGTGAAGAAATATCCCTGCATATCATATAAAACAATACGGTCATGTGGGCTCACATGACGACGTGCCAACTGCAGTCGAGGCGTCACTGAATCTGAGAGCAGCTGCTTGAAGAGGTTGATCACTGAGGGTGATTACAAATGTGGTCGCATGCTCCATTCCCGTCTGGCATTAGATTCAAAACAAATCAATCTTCTACTGACGACAGCGAGGAACAAGTTCTGTCACAAAACTTGATGTTTGTTTGCAGCACTTGGTTTGAGCACAAATGTCTTTTCTCTGCAATTTGCTCTGTCAGACCCGTCTGGTAATACAGTTGAATATTTAGTTTTGGTCCAGTGGTTGAAAGCCTGTAGGTACTCTGTGTGTGTGCGTGTGCGTGCGTGCGTGCGTGCGTGCGTGTGTGTGTGTGTGTGTGTGTGTGCGCGCGCGCCGACCTTTTGTCCCTTGGCTGTCTCTCACACTCGCCCAGTTGTGCAGAAAGTTTGTACCAAATCCAACAAGAATAATTGCCACGGCGATTTAATGATGATGACCACGCTTATCTGCAGATTGAAGGAATGCGGTGTGCATGTCCTCCGTCCTTCAAGGTATATTTGAAGGGTTCACAATGCTCCTGTCACCCAGTGACAGCTGGGGGGTTGTGGGTAATCGGGTCCGTTTCTCCCGAAACAATGTCGTCCTTCTTCGCTCCTCAATAGGCCTCTTATTTTCAACCAGGCCTCAACGTTTTCCCCCCCGTCAAACATTTTATTCACCAGTTGGCATTTCAGTTTTGCGGTTCTGAAATGTTATTGTGAGGGGAGGAGAGAAATTATCTAAGGTTCACACAGTCTTGCACAGGGATTCCATTCACATTAAACATCAGTGGAAAGAACTGTTTCCCGAAAGCGCGTCGGACCCAGGCTCAATCTCTGTGACTGTTCTTATGAAAATAACCGAAATTTGGCCATGTAGGGGAGTAAAAAACATGAATGTTGTAAAATTCAGGGTCCAAACCCCAAACTGAACAACCAGCGCTGGAATAGTAACGACTTTCAGATTTCATGCAGACATTCTGATTTTGTAGCACGACTTCCTGTCGGCTCTGTTATTGCAGCTCCGAGTTTGACTGTAAAGTTTCAATGAGTCAAGTGAAGAGTGAATGACTGAAACACTCGTGATTGGAGGAAACCAGGATCCTAAAAGTGGCTCACAATCTGTCCTGGAATTTCCAAACCTTTGAAAAGAAATGTTTTCCTTATCAAAAACCATATTCGCCGTCATTTCTACACGAATCAATACATTCTCGCTTGGCGATTTAACGGTTCACCAGTCTAGCTCATAGGATATTAGATTTCTTTTCTGAACGGCAACTGGAGCTTTGGAATAGTATGTATTGAAAATGTCTTTTTTTTCCTGTTTACACAAAGAGGAGGGGCATTATAGAGCTTTTTTCTTCTGAAAAAAATGACAAAAGGAAACCAGAATAAGAAGCTTTCCAGAATTTGGATCATGTCTGGGAAGCTTCCACATTACTTTTACTTCTCTGTGAAGTTTTAACCAATCAAAGATCCAAGAGAAGGTCAGTAGCTGTTTTGTGAAAAACAATTTGGTGCTCTGCAACAAAACACAGTCTGAGAAACGGATGTGTAAACATAATAGAATGATTGGCGGTGAAACCTTTTATTAACAGTTCCCTGGTTGGCTTGTTGTTGTAAATGAGATGTTCCCTGATGTAAATGTAGCTGCGACTGGGCCATTTTTTTCCCAGAGAAAGCTGAAATCAAGTTGACATTTTTCTCTGTGTAAAGCATTCACTCTAGGTAGGTAGACAAGCGAGACAAAGTGCTCACTGCTGCTGTGCAGAACATGCTGCTCACACTGTGTTAATAACGCCCAAACATTGGAGCCACTCCTCCCCGCTTTTTGTCGTTTTCTGTTTATTTGGCTTAGATGTTGAGAAAAAAAAAAATGAAACTCCTATTTCATAACCATGTAATACAATTATTCAAATTTTACACTTGATTTAGTTTTCATCCCCAAATTGTGCGACCCTTCAGTGTTTTCTGATATAGAAATCACAGGTTGAAGGTTTGCTTAAAAAAAATAAAAAAATCCTGCTCCGATTCATCTTCTTCGCCATTGTTTGTTTGACGACTCTCTCTAAACCCTTTACATGTCTAACATCCTCACATAATGAGCAGTTATTTTGCAGTAAAGCTATCCAATGACGTGAAATAATGTCCTGTCATGATCCGGAGTAGCGAAACCCAAATAACATAAACCTGTCTGAGTTGGAAACGTTGTTATTATCTTTTTCAAGCGCACCCTGTGATCTACGCCGTGGCCCGTCACTGTCCGCTTTCTAATAAAGCAAATGTGGCAGCGAGGATTCCCGGACGGCTCCGGCTCGGCACTCCTTCACGGAGAGTTGAAAAGAAAGAACACTTTAAATTTTTCAAAAACATTTTTTATTGGCTTTTAATTTTAAAAGTGTGCGCGCCGAAGGTGAAAACAACGTGAATCTACTCTGCCTTGTAAGGAGCCTTTTCTTCTGTGTGTTGTGTGCTTCTTGCAGGAGCCATAATTGTCTTCATTGAGAGGGCAGGGCAGGAAGTGGTTTTTTTTGGGGGGGGGGTTCTTTGACACACACACACACACACACACACACACACACACACACACACACACACACACACACACACACACACACACACACACACACCCACTGTGGACAATTATTACTTTTTTTTTTTTTAGGGGGTCGCCACTATGTGTATTCTTGTTGCCACTGGCAACCGTGTGTTACCGTAGGAATGTGGTGACATCAGAGGAGTTGGTGTTTTTGGTTTGAGAAAGGGAGAGCAAAGAGTTTGCTACCATTATGGGGAAAAAAAAAAAAAAAAAGAGGCTCAATCACAACTTCCTCTCTCATACGTCCCTCTTGCTTCCTTTCTGACCTCGACTTTCTCTCTTTGCCTCCCTCACCTCTCGCCACTATTTTTATCTGCTCTCCCACTGAGCTCACATCTGGATCTTATTGACAGAGCGAACAGCCCTTTAGCCATAAAAGAATCTCGACTTGGTGTGTGGTGTGTGCATGTGTGTGTGTGTATGTGTGTGTTTGTGTGTGTGTGTGAGCGCACGCTGGAAAGCATGCCGAACCTAAATATCAACACGGCTCCTTTTAAAAGAAGAATTTCTTTAAACCACACGACGTGTGACTATTCAACGCTTGGAAGGAAAATCAATCTTCGAAACATTCATGTGTTCATTTCATCATCCGAACAAATTGTAGCTGCTAAAAGTGTCGACCTTACGAAGCAATAACATTTCAGGAGGTTCAGGGGAATGTCTTTTACTTTTTTCTTTTACATTTTGAGAAGAAGTTACAAGATAGAAGTAGATGTTTTGAGAAGAAGAGTCATGCTTTTTATTGCCCATGGATCCGAGCGTCAGCTAACAATAGTGTCCTACAGTGTAAAAATCATTAGGCAGTTCATTATTTTACGACAAAATGACTTGGACTGAGATTAGACGTGCACATAAACTCCCTGCTTTACGAGATTAAAATAATTAAATGTGAGGTCAAAAATCTAGTCTTGAACTAATTATGGTAATATGCTAATGAAAATAAGGCTTTGGTATTGGGCTTTTCAAATTTGAGCTTTTTGCTTTTTTACATTTTACAAATAAACCAGACCTATTTGATATTGGAGTTGTTCATAGATGAGCATAAATTCAATGTGAACGTTTGCCTTTTCATTGTGTGTGAAGGTGAGGGTTTTCTCTGTGTGCACATCAGCGCTCCCCTGAGTCATTACAGCTGCTTCTAACAAACGTTAGCACTGAAAAGCTTCTTTAACCTGAGTGATTGACAGTGTCACCAGAAACTTAAATGTCAGTCCCATCACATGGACAGCCTCAGTGAGCAGGTTATTGTGAGAGGATCAGATTTATGATGGACCTATTTCTTTTGTTAAATAATGTTTCTCAAGTAATTCTAGCCTTTTATTGCTGTCAATCGGCTCTGATGCTTTTTAAGATGGTTTCCTCTGCAGAACGTCAAATAACACAGGCAAAACGAGTACTTTAAAAGAATATAAATTACATAGAATATAAGAAACATTTCCTATAGCCATCTTTTTAATCTCTTCTGCCCCAATTGTGATCCTGATTTCTTTTTTTTTTTTTTGCCATTCTTTAAAACGTTAAATGGTGAATGAATGCGCGGAGTCTTCTCCTAATTAGCTGGGCTGTTTGTCGCTGATCTATAAAAGTCAGCTTTGCTAAATACTAGCATCTGTCATGTAAAGACTCTCAGTGCTTCATAAATCTGTCAGCCGCCCGAGGTGCTGAGCTGCACTACCATCAGCACTGCCTGAGCTGAGCAGCCCTCAGGGGCGGCGCCAGACCTTTTAACCCCCCTCCGTCATTCACCTCTGCATCACCTCTGCTGCAGCTAAACACTGTGTTTTTCCCCAGCAGAGACTTAACAGCTTGTTACATGACAGCCCTCGTCTTCCCTTGATGGTGAGCTCCAACCTGGTCAACCCATAAAACAAAATGTTTAAAAGTACTCAGCTTTTGGGTGTCACATTCACTCTCTCATTGTCGACTGGTGAACTTGGGAAATAGTTTGAGCGGAGAGTGTTTAACGGATTGATATGAATGAGCCAAATGCAGGAAATAAATCAAAGCACAGGCCAAAGGACAAAGCAATGATGAAGGACGACGCCAACAGGAAGTGTGAGGCAAGAGACAAAACTGGGTGTGAATCATTTTTAACTTGTGTCGGTCACTTTCTTTATTTTATTTACATCTGTGGTTTACAAGTTAAAGATATGAGACTGTGTGTGTGTGTGTGTGTGTGTGTGTGTGTGTGTGTGTGTGTGTGTGTGTGTGTGTGTGTG